>NC_136877.1:702271-749771 GCF_949152265.1 Phoxinus phoxinus
CGAACCCCGGCGCGAAGAAAGATGTGAGTTAGCGCTGTGGAGCTGACTAGCGTGCTAGCATCATCAGATGCTCAACTGTAGTTGCGACACGTTCTTATAATATTCTAAAATGACATTATAAGTTTTATTAAGAAAGTATTCGTTGTAGGTAGGACATTTATGAAAGATTCATTATCCTTACATTTTGTAAGAAAGTCTTACATTCATAAAGTTGTGACATAAAAAAATAATATCTTCCTCAGTATTTTTGCCCAATAGAAATATCCAAACCTCTTTTAATCAAGATACAGTTCTTGAGATGCTAAAATGGAGAACAAAACGAGCAAAAACATATATGTGAGTTATGGAAACTTCCCTTTGAAGTTTTTTTCTGAGCCCGTTTGCAGATATTTCTTCTCATTTTAACCACAAAGTCACTTTATTTTGATCAGACTTCATAATTTGTCGTTTTGCATGTCCAGTAAATTATCGATCTCTTTCTATTAAAGTCCCCCTGTGGTGTAAATCCAGCGTTTAATGTTGTTTATGTGTCTATATGGTGTTTTTAATCTGCTTTATTCATAAGTGGACAGCATTGCTGAGTATTTTCTGCTTAAAACTGCAGTGAATCAAAGACAGTCTCAAAAACACGGTTTGAAATCGCTGGTGTTTCTGACGTCACACACTACCTTGACCAATCAGATCAACGTGTGATCGTCAACCAGCGGATTTCTGACTGTGCGTTCACACCGGACGCGAATAGCGCGTCAAATTCTAGTTTGACGCTTGAACATTTTGAATGCATTCGCGCGTCAAAGGCGAAATGGGAAATGTCCGAGGAGAAATCCACTTCTTGTGGGAGGGGCCAGTGCTAGGCGGTTCTGTTTCCAAGAACGTCACAAACTACCTTGTAACCAATCAGATCCAATCTGATCGTCAACCAGTGGATCTCTGAGTGAGTGAGTGGAGGCGGGGCTCATCTGCATATTCATAGAGTTGCTCATACTAAATTGGGCAAGGGTGTCGAGTTACATTCAAGACATTTTAAGGAAAAACATTTAAATATGTAATTTTGGTGATCAAAGATGAGTTTTAAGGGATACGTTTATAGACTACCTTTTAAATGTTAAATCTTTAAGAATCGTGCAGCTCTGCTAGAGAACATCGCGCTCCCTTCGATGTACTCCTCATGTTCTGTGCGGTCTGACCTGTGGATGTTGTGTCCGCACAGGAGCGGCGCAGGGGCCGAGGGCTTCACGGCGGGAACCGCAGCGGCCGCGGGCACAAAGGGGAGCGGCAGCGCGGCAACCGCCCGCGGCTGGGCTTTGAGGGCGGACAGACCCCGTTCTACCTCATCATCCCCAAATACGGATACAACGCCGATCACAGGTATAGCGGTTAGCGGCGCAACGGATCGCAGTTTATCCGTGCGGATCAGCTCCCCGCGGGTCGGCACGCATGTGATTAACTGCTCAATTTAACCATTATAGAGTATAGAGAACTGTGTTCCGTCTTATTTCTATACATATATTTATTTATTTTGTGCTGATCTGAAATAATATCCGAACCGTGAATTTTGTGATCCTAATAACTGTGATGCTGTGAACCGCTGAACACACACTCTTCCGTAGGCTGATCTGTGTGTGTGTGTGTGTGTGTTCCAGCCGCCGGCCCCAGTATCCCCCTCTAACCCTGCGGAGGCTCCAGTACCTCATCGATCTGGGTCGCATCGACCCAACACTGCCCATCGATCTGACCCAACTGGTCCACGGCCGCGGAGTCACCATCCAGCCTCTGAAGAGAGACCACGGCATTCAGCTCACTGACGAGGTGAGTGTGTGAGTTTTAAACCACTTTTGAACCGCTTTAAATGCTTTTAAACCGCTTTTGAACTTTTTTAAACCACTTTTGAACCGCTTTAAACCACTTTTAAACCACTTTAACCCGCTTTTGAACCGCTTTAATTCGCTTTTAAACCGCTTTTGAACCGCTTTAAAACGCTTTTGAAGCACTTTAACTCACTTTTGAACCATTTTAAACCACTTTTTAACCACTTTAAAACGCCTTTAAACTGCTTTTGAACCACTTTAACCCGCTTTTGAACCGCTTTTGAACTTTTTAAACTGCTTTTGAAACACTTTTGAACCACTTTAACCCGCTTTTGAACCGCTTTAATTCGCTTTTAAACCGCTTTTGAACCACTTTAAAACGCTTTTGAACCGCTTTAATTCCCTTTAAACTGCTTTTGAACCACTTTAAAACGCTTTTGAAGCACTTTAACTCACTTTTGAACCGTTTTAACTTGCTTTTTAACTATTTTAAACCGCTTTTTAACCACTTTAAACCGCCTTTAAACTGCTTTTGAACCACTTTAACCCGCTTTTGAACTTTTTAAACCGCTTTAACTCGCTTTTAAACCGCTTTAAAACGCTTTTGAACCGCTTTAACTCGCTTTTTAACCGCTTTAACCCGCTTTTGAACCGCTTTAACTCGCTTTTAAACCGCTTTTGAAACACTTTTGAACCACTTTAACCCGCTTTTGAACCGCTTTAATTCGCTTTTAAACCACTTTTGAACCACTTTAAAAAGCTTTTGAAGCACTTTAACTAACTTTTGAACCGTTTTAACTCGCTTTTTAACCATTTTAAACCACTTTTTAACCACTTTAACCCGCCTTTAAACTGCTTTTGAACCACTTTAACCCGCTTTTGAACCGTTTTAAACAGCTTTTGAACCGCTTTAACTCGCTTTTAAACCGCTTTAAAACGCTTTTGAACCGCTTTAACTCGCTTTTAAACCGCTTTAACCCGCTTTTGAACAGTTTTAAACAGCTTTTGAACCGCTTTAACTCGCTTTTAAACCGCTTTAAAACGCTTTTGAAGCACTTTAACTCACTTTTTAACCATTTTAAACCGCTTTTTAACCACTTTAACCCGCCTTTAAACTGCTTTTGAACCACTTTAACCCGCCTTTAAACTGCTTTTGAACCACTTTAACCCGCTTTTGAACCGCTTTAAACCGCTTTAACTCGCCTTTAAACAGCTTTTGAACCACTTTAACCCGCTTTAAAACGCTTTTGAAGCACTTTAACTCGCTTTCGAACCGCTTTAACTCGCTTTTGAACCACTTTAACCCGCTTTTGAACCACTTTAACCCCCTTTTTAACCCGTCTTTAAACCGCTTTTGAACCACTTTAACCCGCTTTTGAACCGGTTTAAATCGCTTTTTACCCACTTTTTCCAACATTCTTATTTTTAGACATTCAAATTGAAACCAATTCTTGATTTTAAAAGTGTAATCCGCCATTTTATATCAAACTAAAAATCCTGTTGTCACTGGCGTGCATTGAATCTTGGGATAGGCTAGGCTGCGACGGATCCACGCGTTCTGTCCTTCACGTTCTGGCGTCTCAAATGAAAAAAATGCTGCGCTGCCAAAACGCTCTCAAGCGCACACAGCTATGCGGTTTCAGCAGAGCTGGCTAAAAATGCTTTGGTGGATGCACGGGCTAAATGTAAATGTGTGTGTGTGTGTGTTTCAGGGTGCTGATATATTCTGTGCGAAGGTGAACCTGGAGGTGCAGATGGCGTCAGAGAAAGCCATCGCTGCGGTCGAGAGGAACGGCGGAGTGATCACGACCAGCTACTACGACCCGCGCAGCCTCCGTCAGTATACGCTAACCCTGATTCAGCTAATGCTAATCCCACACTAACCCTGATTCAGCTAATGCTAATCCCACACTAACCCTGGTTCAGCTAATGCTAACCCTGATTCAGCTAATGCTAATCCCACACTAACCCTGGTTCAGCTAATGCTAACCCTGATTCAGCTAATGCTAATCCCACACTAACCCTGGTTCAGCTAATGCTAACCCTGATTCAGCTAATGCTAACCCTGATTAAGTGCAACACAGATCCATTACATTCCAAGCGGGTTAGAAACAACATCATATCGAGATCGCAATGAATCGTTCGGGATCGGGAAGATTCTTAATGTTTTTAAAGAAGTCTCGTCTGCTCACCAAAGCTGCATTTATTAGATTAAAAATACAAACAAAAAAACTAGGGTTATCAAAAGATTAATCGTGATTAATCGCATGCAAAATAAAAGTTTGTGTTTGCATAATATGTGTGTGTACTGTGTATAATTATTATGTATAAATACACACACATTCATGTATATAATTAAGAAATATTTACATTTATATACATTTATAGAATTTATATTATATATAAATAAAACCAAATTTTCTTAAATAGATACATGATTGTGTGTGTTTTTATATATATATAAATAATTATACACAGTACACACACATATATTATGTAAACACAAACTTATTTTGGATGCGATTAATCTTTTGACAGCCCTAAAAAAAACACAATAATATTGTTATGACCATTTAAAACAGCCGTTTCTATTTTAATATATATAATTACACTTTACTATATATTAAAATAGAAACGTCTGTGTTAAATTGTCATAACAATATGTGTTTTTTTGTTTGTATTTAATAAATGCAGCTTTGGTGAGCAGACGAGACTTCTTTAAACACATGAAATATCTTCAGTAGCGTACGCCGATCTCTGGGGCACTTTTTATATAAACTTAAACTATTGAATGAAAAATTTAAAAATGTAATTAATTTACCGATGCTGCATGACAGAACTGTGAAACAATATGTTGGTTGTATGATATTCCTTAATAATAATATTATTATTATTGCTTTGAGAAGGATATATTAGTGTACGGTAGTGACATATTTCTGTCATAATCTCTTAAGTTAAACTGAACTTTTATTTAGACGGTTTGTCGTGAAGGTTCGGGGTTTATAATGGTTTATAATGGTAGTTTTATGAAACCGTGAAAAGCTGTTTTTGAGAGTCTGCTGGTGTGCTGCTGTGTGATTGGCTGCTGGAGGAATCCAGATTGAGTGCAGAAGTCCAGAGTTTATCATTGTTATCGACAAACTCTTGATATGATGCGTTTATCGCCCTGCAATCCAGCGGCTCACGATCATCGTGGACATAATCAAACCTGTTATACTGATAGTGTGTGTGTGTGTGTGTGTTCCAGAAGTCCTCATCAAGCCCGTGCCGTTCCTCATGTCTGGCGAGCCGATCCCCAAGCGTCTGCTCCCCGGTGAAGCGCTGCTGCCGTATTACACCGACGCTAATAACCGCGGCTACCTGTCGGACCCGGCTCAGGTGCGGGCCGCGCGTGCGAGTCTGGCGCAGAAGTACGGCTACCGGCTCCCGGACATCAGCGCGGACGAGCGCTTCGAGATGCTAGCGCAGAGGAAGGACGCGCGGCAGATCTTCTTCGGCTTATCTCCCGGATGGGTCGTCAACATGGCCGACAGGAAGATCCTCAAGCCCACGGACGAGAAAGTGTTGCGCTATTACGGTTCTTGAGTCTTCGGTGTGTGTGTGTGTGTGTGTAACGTCAATGTTGAAGAACTGATTAAATTAAATTTCTATAATAAAAAGCTTATTCCAGGTTCTATCCTTATGAATGTATTCAGTTTGTAAACCGTAATGACCAGAGCCTAAAATGAACGACGCTCAGGACAGTTTAAGGCTTGACAATTTAGACATTCAAGCGCAAGAACACGCGAAACAACTCATTACGTTACTAGCGCTGAGGGAAGTGTGTGTGCGCAACACTGATCTCTCTTTCACGCCGATTGCACTTCAGCGGACAGATCCACACAGAATCAGATCGACGTGTGATCCTCCACCAGTGGATCTCTGAGTGAGTGAGTGGAGGCGGGGCTCATTTGCATATTCATAGAACCACGCATACTAAATGAGGCAAGGGTGTCGAGTAACATTAAACACCAACGGACAAAGAAGAAATCTCTCATTACTCTTGACTGAATATCTCTAATAAGGATTAATTGGTAAGGATGTTTAGTTTATAAAGTAAAGAATATCCATTTTGTTTTTTATGTTCGCTTACTCTTAAACTTCTGTACCTGAAAAGCATTGTTTATTTCACTTTTAAAAATATTGGGTTGTTTTAACCCAATTTTGGGTCAAATATGGACAAACCCAGCTATTCGGTTAAATTTTTTAATTGCATTTTTTAAACCCAACGGTTGGGTTTGTCCATATTTGACCCAAACATGGGTTAAAACAACCCAGCATGTTTTACAGTAGTCTAATTGTGAAGTTGGCGTCAGAACCGTTTCATGGCCGGTCACATTTTCTGGCTGTAATATATTGTCTTAAGTCGCCGTCCTGGTTATGACGTTACGAAGCCTCGTTTACTGAAGTCACGTGACTTTGGCGGTTTGGTTCCGAACTAATGATTCGTGAAGGCTTCGAAGTGTTCATCCTGCTGGTAAAAGCTGCCGAACTGTGTAGTGTCACTGATTTAAATTTGTCACATGTCATTTCGGAGTTTTAAGGGATAAAAGTATTGACCACAGCGCGACTTTAATCAATTATAGCTCATATCCTGCTGGTAAACGCATATTTGCCGAACTGTGGAGTGTGACGGTCTGTCGAGACGCCGGCTCCCTTCGAGGTTATATTGCTGTACCAAATAGTCATTTTAATTGAATATTGACTTCTTCCATTTATTACTCATAAATTCAGCACAACCCCTGGATCAATGTTGACCTCTGAAACGAAGAAACCGACTGACGCCATATCTCACCGTGTGTTTAATCAATAATTGTACCCCTTAAAACTCGTCTTTGATCACCAAAATGTCATATTCCTTTTGTCAATTCTTTCATGGCTTAAAATATCTTGAATGTAACTCGACACCCTCGCGGTTCTGTGAATATACAAATGAGCCCCGCCTCCACTCACTCACTCAGAGATCCACTGGTGGACGATCACACGTTGATCTGATTGGTCAAGGTAGTTTGTGAGGTCAGAAACACCAGCGATTTCAAACCGTGTGTTTGAGACTGTCTTTGGTTCACTGCAGTTTTAAGCAGAAAATACTCAGCAATGCTGTCCACTTATGAACTTACACATGGTGTGTGTTAAAGCAGATTAATAACACCACATACACACATAAAAAGTCAAGTCATCTTTATTTAGCTATATAGCGCTTAACCATGTAGACAGTTTCAAAGCGGCTTTACAGAGATAAACGTATTGTTTTGGCTTTATAGCGTTTCTTGAGATATTTTCCAGCTAAAGTTAGTCTTGATTGATTCACTTCCATCGCACAACGATCATTTGTTATTAAATTAGAGACCGCTAAGATGACACCGTTCTCTCTACAGACTTTACACGCGGACCTGTGAGAAACACTGATGACGCTCACGTGCGCATCAAGGATTAAATCTATGTGTGTTTGAATATATGTGCGCATGTTTGTAATTCCCTACAAACTACTTGACCTGCCTTAAACGGCCATTAAAATAATAAGCAACATTTTTGCGTATTAAAAACACCACATACACACATAAACAACAGTAAAAGCTGGATTGCCAGCATGTGTTTTAATTCTAACCCCCTCGAAAGCCGGTGTTGTCCTCCAGCCCCGTGTCAGCTGTGTGTGTGTGTGTGTGTAAGGGGCACACACTCATTATCTGCAGGAGCTGAGGGTTTAGTGCACGTGTGTAACTGATGATGCGTGACGAGCTCGTCTCAGTCACGCCAGATGCTGAGGACCCGCGCTACATTAACTCCACTGCACACACACCAGCAATTTACTGTCACACACACACACACACACACACACCAATGCCTCATGAGCAGCAGTCACTCATTCCTTTAAACGTGTCCGAGTTTACCATAGAATAAAAGCTGGAGTCGCATGGACCGTCTCGCACGGTCAGATGTGAAGTTTAAGAACGGCATTATATCATAGTTATCATCTATCTTTAATAAATATATCTGTGTATGGATTGCTATACTCTGAATCAGCCAATCCTGAACCCCCTACACCCCCAGACCCTCAAAGCCAGCACGAGTCCGGGTTGCCAAGCAACTGTTTAATCATGTGACCCTTTCCAACCTAATTTTCAACACATAAACTGAACTGACTAAACCGTTTAATAACAGTAATTCCAAAAACACATCTTTCCGTCTTTCATTCCTCTCTCTCAAGCAAACTATGAGCCCAGAAACCGAGAGGTGACCGTAGACCGCCGTCTTTTAGAAGATCGGCTTCAAAACTGAGTTTTAAATGTTTAAAGGGGTCATGACATGGGTTTTTTTATTTTATTATTATGTTCCCTTAGGTGCAAATATAGTATTACTATAGTTTTTTTTACAAAAAACTTTTAAAATGTAGTGATTTATGACCTTTTCCCTGATCTCATCCTCTGATTCACACAGTCTGTTTTGGGGGTGTTTCCCCTTTAAGAGTTCAGTGTTAACGCCCACTGTTATGATTGGCTAACAGTGCCTATGCATCAATTATTAACGCCCCCAGCCAGAACATTTGCGGATTCGGCGTATTTAAAAAGTAGTAAAGTTTTTAATGCATTACTTACAGTTTGCGTCGTCGTTGTTGAGCCCAGAATAGTCGGCACGGACTTATCTTTGAGCAGCAGTTTTCTGGCAAATCCAGCATCATTTTGGGATTTGTTCTCAAAACAGTCATCCTTCAAATGTACAGAACAAACGCTTAAACTAACACTGCCGTGACTGGGACGTCCGCAAAAAATAAAGTGCATCCATTTTTCCCTGACGTCTGGATCTTTCGCAGCGTATTCACAGATGTTGTTTGTCCACAGCCAGGAACAGCACATCTGCGGCATCGTCATTTCCCTGTACACAGACCCACTCGCTGTCCGGCGACTGAACACTTGTGAGGCGCGCGGGCGCGACAACGATACGAAATGAGCGTAGTTGTCTTGTGCTGGAGGCGGTCATATGCAAACGCTGGTACGTCACTTCGCACCGTGACGTCACTTCTTACCATGGATCCAGAACGAGCTGTATTTAGAGCTTGATTAAATAAATGATTCGTTTATAATGGGGAGGACGTCTTAAGCTATGAAACTTGCAGGACGTTTTAATGGTACAAAGACCTCTTATATACTAAAAGATCAAGGCAAATTTGGTTTCTCATGTCATGACCCCTTTAAAATCGAGTCGTATTTAAAGTAATAATAAAGAAGTTATGTCCCGAGTATGCAGATTTCCATCAGATGTAAATTTTTTCGTCAAGACATTATTCACATATAAGACTATTGAAGAAAAGCGACAATATTTGGGAGACAGGAGAATATTAGTCAGCATTAGATCGCATCACCTCAGAGTCAGCCGACTAAAGTCACAACAGTAACAACATATCTCTGCTGGATAAACCAATACCAATCTTTCATTTGAAAGTCATGTGTCTAGTATCTGTAAAACCGAATTTTTCCATCTTAAAAATATATCTAAATTACGTCATATGCTCTCAATGACAAATGCGGAAGAGTTAGTTGATGCGTTTATGAGCTCAAGGCTAGATTGTTGTAATGCTCTACTGGGTGGTTGCCCTGCACGCTTAACAAACAAACTACAGCTAGTTCAAAACGCAGCCGCTCGAGTTCTTACCAGAACCAGGAAGTATGACCATATTAGCCCCGTTCTGTCAACACTGCATTGGCTGCCTATTAAACATCGTATACATTTTAAATATTGCTGATTACTTAGAAAGCACTAAATGGTTTATCTCCGCAGTACTTGAGCGAGCTCTTAACGCATTATAGTCCTTCACGTCTACTGCCATCTCAAAACTCCGGCCAGTTAATAATACCTAGAATATCAGAATCGACTGCTGGCGGTAGATCCTTTTCCTATTTAGCACCAAAACTCTGGAACAGTCTTCCTACCTCAATCAAGACTGGCTTTGGCTGGAGAATGACATTTATTCGGGAGCCGCTATAAAGCCAAAACAATCTGTTACCTTACATTATCCGTTTATCTCTGTAAAGCAGCTTTGAAACAATCTACATTGTTAAAAGCGCTGTATAAATGAAGATGACTTGACATGATGATGATGTTACTTTTCAAGCATTTTTATTTTCATGAATTTCTTTGTTTTTAACATAGAGAGCTTTTGTGAGCTCTCTCTCTCTCTCTCTCCCTCTCTCTCTCTCTCTCTCGCGCTCTCTCTCTCTCTCTCTCTCTCTCTCTCTCTCGGCGCTCCTCTCTCTCTCTCTCTCTCTCTCTCTCTCTCTCGCGCTCTCTCTCTCTCTCTCTCGTTCGCTCTCTCTCTCCTCTCTCTCTCTCTCTCTCTCTCTCTCTCTCTCTCTCTCTCTCTCTCTCCTACAGGGACTAAATGAGCTGTAAAACTCTTTTCACTAAACAATACACTCTTCATTCAGACATTAATGGCCTGAGATCAGATGACATGTTTCAAAGCTCTTATTTCTTTACCTTTTGTGCAATAACAAAACATTCTCATCATGTGAATAATGTGAATAATAGAGACGGGTGAACTGTTGTGTGTGTGTGTGTGTGTGTGTGTGTGTGTGTGTGTGTGTGTGTGTGTGTGTGTGTGTGTGTGTGTGTGTGTGTGTGTGTGTGTGTGTGTGTGTGTGTGTGTGTGTGTGTGTGTGTGTGTCAGTCTGCCCACATGCAAAAGAAATGAACCAAAAATGGAAAAGTGCACAGTGTGTGCGACCTTCTATTAAAACTATATTTTCTTTGTGCTGATTAATCCTGGCATTTCACACGATCATTTTCTCTTCTAATGCGTCCCGAAACACAAACACCGCGAGTAATCAACAGTCTACATTTCTCAGATGTGTCAATCATGCAAAACGTGTGTGTGTGTGTGTGTGTGTGTGTGTGTGTGTGTGTGTGTGTCCGCGATTGCAGGTGTTCAGCAGAAACGCACGCCTGTGGCTTAAAGTTAATGATATGTAAAATATCCCAAAACTAAATCACAGTGTGTGAGTGAGCACAGAGTTTATATGTTGAACTTTCGTTCCAAATTTAATGGTGCAACGCTAAAATATATAATAGTGTTCAAGTTGCAACTTATGTAGTGCCTTTACACCTCATCTATCGACAGTGCACGTGCTCAACAACACACACCTGATGAAGACATCTCCTTTGTGAGTCTAGCAATCCAAAGTAGCAATTAAGACGCCACTCTGGAAAACGGCATTTGTAGAAGAGACATGATGAGTGCAGTTATGGCTGAAAAGATTTTCAGAACGTGACAAAATCATAATTTTTCCCTCTTTCACTCATTTTGACTGCAAGTCTTTGATTGTTCTGTTTTTCCAGAGCGGCAGCCGTGTTTTCCTTTATGCTCACGCATGTTTCTTAACTATGTCAAGTTATCTGATGCTAAAGGCCTGATATCAAGAACTCTTGAGTGATACTATAATTACAGTCATTTGTAGAATGGCCATAAACTTTATTAAAGGTGACATATTATGCCCCTTTTCACAAACAAGTAATATAAATATCTGGTGTCCCCAGAATGTGTGTGTGAAGTTTCAGCTCAAATTCCCCCAGATCATTTATTATATCTGGTCAAATTTGCCCCTTTTTGGGTGTGAGCAGAAACAC
This sequence comes from Phoxinus phoxinus, assembly GCF_949152265.1. Classification (NCBI taxonomy): domain Eukaryota; kingdom Metazoa; phylum Chordata; class Actinopteri; order Cypriniformes; family Leuciscidae; genus Phoxinus; species Phoxinus phoxinus. Next base: position 713,740 of record NC_136877.1, read on the forward strand.
TCTGCTTCTAACCACAGGTCGAGATCTGTCGTTCCAAACACACAACTTCACGATGCTGTTTGCAACTCGTTGAACTGCTGATAACGACTGAACGTGCGACCATAGTTGGCTAACGATGCTTTCGGGAAACGCACCGCGGAGCGAGTAGGACCGGAGGGGTTTGTGTTGGTGCCGTGACCCGGGTAGAAGTGAGGTTTAGTGCGGGTGAGTGAGTGTAAGGCCAACTAGTGAGAGCTGTGCAGGTAAACCTAACTCCCCTGATCTCAAGAGACTGCGGTCTTTAGCGTCCTTGTTAGCATGCCTGCCTCCCATGCAGGAGACGCCAGTTCGAGTCCCGCTCTGGGGTGCGTTTCCCGAAAGCATCGTTACCCAAGTATGGTCGCAAGTTCCATCGTTATCAGCATAGTTCAACGAGTTGGTGTTTCCCGAAACCATAGTTCCAACAAATATTCACAGACATTTATCCAACACCAACGTGGTTGAAGGACCAATTTGCGGCAATAAGGTTTCGGGAAACAGTCGTGACTAGCTAGTTGATTTCTTCAACGATGCATTGTAATATGGTAGTGAAGCAGCGAGTTACAGCGTTGTGCGGGGCGAGTTGGACCGGAGGGGTTACACATGTCATAAAAAGATGGCCAGATCTCAAGTCACACCAAAAAGACAACAAACCATTCCAAGACTGGAGATTTTTGCAGCAGTCACTGGAGCTCAACTTGCAAGGTCAGTTCAGCAGGTAAGGAGGCTCATGAGCTCATCCCTTAAAGGTGCAGTGTGTAATATTTAGGAGGATCTGTTGACAGAAATACAATATCATATACAGAACTATGTTTTCAGTGATGTATAAAGACCTTACTTCATGAACCGTTATGTTTTTATTACCTTAGAATGAGCATTTCTATCTACAAACACCGCGGGTCCCCTTACATCGACAAGCTTCTACAGGAGCGCCAAACGGACAAAGAAACCTCGTTGTTTAACTGGCTACTCTCTGCTGTCTCAGACGACGACATCACTTCCTGTCAGTCACCGTAACTTCTGTTGGTTGCAATTCGCAACCTCACCAATAGATGCTGCTAAAAATTACACAGTGCACCTTAAAACCTAAGTCTAACCAGGGGAAATCCATGATGACCTGAGGCTCCAGCAGGACCAGGAGAAAACACTGTGGTGATCCTTGCTCTGTCATTATATCTCCACCAGTTCTGATCATTATATCTCCACCAGTTCTGATCATTATATCTCCACCAGTTCTGATCATTATATCTCCACCAGTTCTGATAGGCCTGTCCCTGATTCAAGCCAGTAAGCTACATGGAGTGAATTAGTGAAAGTCACCGCACACACCGAGAGGAAGCAGAGCACCTGATCCACCTGCTGCAAAACTTATCAGCATCTTCCTCATGAAACAGTCCCAACTCGAAAGTTTCCCGGAGGAAAACCAGACCAACAAACCAGTCCCTTCCAGTAGCCGCCTTGTTCTGTGGCATGAGTTTGAAACCACAAATTAAGTAATTCCAGTTGGCGGGCATCTCCGAAAAGCACAGGATCCTAACTTCAAACTCCCTATTGTGCCGGATCCGAGCCATGGCATCACCAAACTGTTAATCCAGGATTTTGACCAAAGATTATGCCACATTGGACCAGAGCATGTCTTCGTTGAAATCTGACAGTCGTACTGGGTAGATTGGCAGGCGTACAGAAACAAGATTGGGTATTATATAAAATGCCTTTTCACTCGAGCAGTGCATCTGGATGTACAGTAGTCAACATTCAAAGTGGATCAAAACCTTTCATCAAAGTTGAACATGAATTTTGAACAATACCCGTTCTTGTCTTAGGAGAACTTTGATTAACTTTTTTGATCCACTTTAAATGTTGACTTCTGTACTTACCTCTGTCAGTTCGGATGCCGTCTTGATGTCTGCACAGAGGTTTACAGAATGCTTTGGTACCCATGCTGATCTTTACTCTGTTCAGGGATGAAGAGTTGAGAGAGGCTTTCTCTGTCGTGTGTCCTAACCTGGCAGGGTTGCTGGTGAAGCATCAGATTAACTTCCATTTCAATCCTCCAGCAACTCCACACTTTGGATGAGTGTGGGAGCTGGACTCAACCCCACAACTGGACTCAACACCAGAACTGGACTCAACCCCACAACTGGACTCAACACCAGAACTGGACTCAACCCCACAACTGGACTCAACACCAGAACTGGACTCAACCCCACAACTGGACTCAACACCAGAACTGGACTCAACCCCACAACTGGACTCAACCCCACAACTGGACTCAGCACCACAACTGGACTCAACACCAGAACTGGACTCAGCACCACAACTGGACTCAACACCAGAACTGGACTCAACCCCACAACTGGACTCAACCCCACAACTGGACTCAACACCAGAACTGGACTCAACACCAGAACTGGACTCAGCACCACAACTGGACTCAGCACCACAACTGGACTCAACCCCACAACTGGACTCAACACCAGAACTGGACTCAGCACCACAACTGGACTCAACACCAGAACTGGACTCAACCCCACAACTGGACTCAACACCACAACTGGACTCAGCACCACAACTGGACTCAACACCAGAACTGGACTCAACCCCACAACTGGACTCAACCCCACAACTGGACTCAACACCAGAACTGGACTCAGCACCACAACTGGACTCAACACCAGAACTGGACTCAGCACCACAACTGGACTCAACACCAGAACTGGACTCAACACCAGAACTGGACTCAACCCCACAACTGGACTCAACCCCACAACTGGACTCAACACCAGAACTGGACTCAGCACCACAACTGGACTCAACACCACAACTGGACTCAACACCAGAACTGGACTCAGCACCACAACTGGACTCAACACCAGAACTGGACTCAACCCCACAACTGGACTCAGCACCACAACTGGACTCAACACCAGAACTGGACTCAACCCCACAACTGGACTCAACACCAGAACTGGACTCAACACCAGAACTGGACTCAGCACCACAACTGGACTCAACACCAGAACTGGACTCAACACCAGAACTGGACTCAACCCCACAACTGGACTCAACCCCACAACTGGACTCAACACCAGAACTGGACTCAGCACCACAACTGGACTCAACACCACAACTGGACTCAACACCAGAACTGGACTCAGCACCACAACTGGACTCAACACCAGAACTGGACTCAACCCCACAACTGGACTCAGCACCACAACTGGACTCAACACCAGAACTGGACTCAACCCCACAACTGGACTCAACACCAGAACTGGACTCAACACCAGAACTGGACTCAGCACCACAACTGGACTCAACACCAGAACTGGACTCAACCCCACAACTGGACTCAACACCAGAACTGGACTCAACCCCACAACTGGACTCAACACCAGAACTGGCCTAATTGTTCATTGCCTCAATTTGTCTCCCAAGATTCTGAAAGCTTTAGTCTCATGCGGTGGAGACAGAGTCAGATCCTGGTGGATCATTTCTGGGCCAAGTTCATGTTACTTTGGCAAGAATGGCCAGAGATTATTGCAGACCGGACTGAAGTGTCTGTGTCTGACTACTCTATGATCAGTTGTCAAAGTGGAAAAGATGTTTCCAAGTTCTGATGAACACAAAAAATATAAATAATATATTAAAGAATATTGGAAATCAAACAGCTGATGGAAGTCAAATGAGTCCATCAACTGTTTGATTGCCAACATTCTTCAAAATATCTTCCTTTGTGAAATATCTATTTTGAAATATCTTCCAAAATATCTTTCATTTCTGGGTGACCTATCCCGTTAAATGTTCATACCCTGACCGACTAAACCGAGAACTAAAGCCTCTTAAACGCCTGTGGCTCTTTCTCTCAAACACACAAGCATACATCAGTCAGGGGATTTCCTCTTCTTCTCGCCATTTCTCATGAGTGATGCCTCAATGAAGAAAGACACAAAACCTGCGAGATTATTCAACCATGGATCCTGTATAAGCAATCTGCCGTGCTTCAGAGCCGGTGCTGTGCCGAATCTCCCTGCCAAATGATCACCCGCCTCGTTGAAGCCGCTACTTGATTGCCTGGTCCTAACCCCACACCTAATCCTGAATATAACCATTGGCATGAGAGCCGTTCAACCGTTCAGTTTTTCTGTGTAGTTCTTTGTGCGATGACCGTTCCACATGATCTATGTGCAAAGAAGTCAATAAACTCTGTGATGGAAGGGGGACGATACAGGCATGCCCCCGCTCTCTGCCCGTTTACAGCACATGCCATCATTCAGCCTCTATTGATTTACTCAGAAGCATTTAGGGGCATTTTGAAAACAATCAAAATTGAACACACACTCCAATTTGCTTGCAACCCACCTCGCCGCGACGTTATTTCGTCTGCCAAAAAGATCCGCAGAAATATTGAAGCACAGGCTTTTAAAGTCATTATTTTTTTGTGCCAAAAGAAAGACAACAAGGCGATATCTAAGACAACAGTGTCAGCGAAATGATTACTCAAAAACAGAATCTTTCACATTCTTCTGTAAGGTTTATATTCGTGGGTCTGAAAGACACGTACACGTCTATAGCTGGAAGACCCAGAGAAGATTTAGTGAGTTTGATTACAACATGCATGTCTTGAGTGCTGAGTGTCCTTGCAAAGCGGGCTTTTCTCTTGCATGTTCGGCTTCTTTCGCAAGGACAAACCTTGAATGTTTCCACGTCTGCTTCCCTTCTCCATCATGTAATCTTTCTGGCTTGTTTTGTCTCTTATATTGTGTTGCTCGAGGCTTTCCCTCTTAATGCATGAGCAGCTGTTGATTCGGATCCACGACATTCATCGATTCATCTCGTGCACTTTCTGGACAGCATTAGCTCATGTCATGTCGGATCATGGCGAAAGTGTTCCCACAGTCCCGTCTCTGATTCCCACAACTATCCGGTCTTTGATTAATTCCTCTTTTAACTCCCGGAAATTGCAGTGTTCTGTGTTGTAAAAGCCTCTGCATTTTCTCCGTCGTTTAAACCGAGCCAGTTCAAATATGACGTGTGTCTGACTCTCCCAGCCTCGTCTCCCAGAACAAGGAGTTCACATGATATTCGTGTCCGAGGCTTCGGCCGTCTGGTCCATGTTGGATAATTCGCAGAAGTGAAATCGAAGGGCTCTCGCGATGCTGTGATGTGAACACACCTCATAACTCACCGATTCAACGACCCGGTCCAAACGAGCCGAGAACTGCGATTTAACGTCCGTGTGACTGATGAACGGTTGCAAACGTTGAATCTCATTTACACTGATTATTGTAAATGAAAATAGGTTATGACTGTCAATTATTTGCGAAGTAAATCTGCTGAACGAGGACGAGCTCTTGAAATGCTTGAATGTGGCGTTTGTGATCTGACCTAAAATTGCCAATTAATGCCTATCTTCAAATTATATGTTTGCATAGCGTTGATCTTAAAATATGAATGTATTTTCCCCATGATGTAACATGTCTATTGTATTTTTATCAGCTGTGGCCAAATATTTACATGAATTTAGTTTTTCCTCCTTTTTAAAATCCTTTATGGTGTTATTTTACTTGTTTGCACATTTTAATTAAGAATTAGGCTGTAGTAACTTAAATTGATGGATTTAAATAACTATGTACAGTATTCTCAGGCATAAAAGCATAATGCACTTTTTAATAATACGTAGTTATAACTTTTAGACGGACATAAACTCGTGTTTTTTATCTGTAAATGGACAGAGAAATGACAGAGAAATATAGTATGTCACTAATATCACTGAAGTGCGTTCACTGTTCATCTTTCCGTTGATCATCATGCATAAATAATGCAGCTGTTTAAAAGAGCACCACTTCATGTGACACTCGAACAATGAAGAAACAAATAACACTGACAGAGAAACAGTGATAAATGAGTCAGAGAGCAGAAGAGAGAGTGTGTGTGTGTGTGTGTGTGTGTGTGTGTGTGTATCGCTGGGAAATCCAGATAAAACCAGTTTCTAATGGTAGTTTTCACATGGACTCTGTCTGGATGCGGAGTCAAGTTTAATATGCCTGGACTGAGAATGATGATCAATGAAATACTGCCTATGTAGAACATTTGAAATTGAATTACTGTTAAAATAGTACATTCTGTAGTATAAATGAAATTCGGACGTACTCGATCCGCCATGTTGTTACTGTCACGTGACCTTCCAGCGTCAGTTGCCTTGCTTCACTGTCATCATGGGAAAGTAAAGTGTCCATCATACACACACACACTTCATAATCTCGCTGGAAATAGTAGGTGATCTGTTTTTCGATACTGTATAGAAGTAGCCAACGATATTTTTTATTCTACAGGGTTTTTTTTGTCACCTGTCTCTTTAAATGCACGAGCTCTTAAAGCAGGGTGGATTCTGATTGGCTGTGGATGTGTTTATCGTTCTGAAAGTGATTTCTGCGATATAGAGCTGGTAAGTCTTTTCCAGTGGCGGTTTCCAGCCCGGAGGTTTTAGCTTTAGATTTCCCCAAGTATTTTTTTTTGGGGGGGGGGGGGGGCCGTAGGTACCATGTGAGGGCCATGGGGGCGGCGCCTACTTGGACCTTTGCACGACCACCTTCGCCTGAGCTTTCCAGGTCACTGGTCCTGTCCAGCCCTGTGCTCCCTTCTGTGTCTGCTCCGCCCTGGTCACCCACGCTCCAGGCCCAGGCCCGCCTTGCCTGTGTCCTGGTCCCGTTCCCCTGCACGGGCCTGGCCCTCCATCCCTCCCCCAGGATAGTCTTCGCTCTGCCCCCCGCCGCTTCTTAAAGGGGGGGTTATGTGACGATGTTCGGCTGGATTGCCCTCGAGTGCCACGAGACACACACACCCTGTCCACGCACACACCCTGGACTGATTTCTCACACACCTGTTTCCACTGATCACCCTCACACCTGCATCTAGTTCCACTCACAGCTCCACACACATGTATACCCCACTCTCACTATTACCCTTTGTGAAGTCTTGTTTTGCATGTTTCTACGTGTTTCCTTGGTGTTTGATGTCGGTGATTCCTTGTTTTTACTGCTTCAATAAAGTACTGCAGATGGATCCGCCTGCCTCCACTCCGTCATTACAGATATCTTTATATGATTCTTCCCTTCTGCTGTTTTTAACCACTGTGACAGAAGAAAGATTATTATCTGCAGTCTTTCGTCAGGATGTGGTTATTCCATACGCATCAAGAACTGCTTACTTTATCGTCTAAACGTTTTGAGTGACAAACACTGTAGACTGAGAGTATTTACATCAACACTGATGAGAACTTAAAGGATTAGTTCACTTTAAAAAAAACTTTTGCTGATCATTTACTCACCCCGATGTCATCAAGATGTCCATGTCTTTCTTTCTTCAGTGGAAAAGAAATGAAGGTTTTTGATTAAACGACACCAGACGATGAATACGGGTCTTATCTAGCGAAACCATCGTCATTTCAAACATAAATAATAAAGTTTAAGTTTTATAAGCACAAGCGCTCGCCTTGCTCTGTTCTGTGATGCGCGTTCGTGACGTCTCGTAATACGCAGTTACGCTGTAAAGGTCACGCTTGACGAGTCAGTGTTTACAGATGTGCGGAAGGAGGACCGTACACACATATTCAAATGTCTTCGTGTCAGTTTATCGGTTAAAATGTCCATTTGGGGCCCATTGACGTCCATTATATGGAGAAATGTGTTCATCAAAAACTTTAATTTCTTTTCGGCTGAAGAAAGACAGACATGGACATCTTGATGACATCGGGGAGAGTAAACTATCAGCAATTTTTTTTTTTAAAGTGAACTAATCCTTTAATATATCATGTTGTTGTCCTTTCAAATCTGAGATCATTACTAGAGTTAGAGTTTGGGGTTATACTTTATTTAATAATAATAATTATATTAATAATAATTTCATTGTTATAGTGTAATTATATATTTAAGTATTGAGTAATATTAATAAATAACATGTATTTACTAGGGTAGGATTAGGGTTTGGTTGAGGTTGAGTTGTAATTATGCATAATTTACTGTTATTACATGCAACATATGTAAGCACACTGTAAAGTAAAGTGTCACTGAGTGTTGTGATGCCAGGCCCTTATTACCATATGTTTATTTTGTACTTACGGAAATTCATTTTAGAGACACTCATTTTAATAACAAACCGTTCCCCACGTTATTCTGGATCAACATTCCCTCGGGCAAAACTAAACATTCCTGCCAAAACAATAACACACACACACACACACACACACACACACACACACACACACACGCACACACACACACACACACACACACACACACACACACACACACACACACGTCAGTCGGGAACTATATCATTTATAATTTCACTTCATTAATTCGCTTAATTTATTGTGCAGGGCACGATCCCATCGCCCCGCCCCTTACCCCCCCGCCCCGCCCTCTCTCTCTCTCTCTCTCTCTCTCTCTCTCTCTCTCTCTCTCTCTCTCTCTCTCTCTCTCTCTTTCTCTCTCTCTCTCTCTCTCTCTCTGTATAATAGTAACGGAGAGTTGTGTTTTTAGTATTGTCGAGATTTTACACACACACACACACACACTGGAGTAGCTGGCGCAGTGATGAAGGTCAGTCAAACTGCTTATCTTGTTTTTTCCAGTGATATTCTGAATTGTTTATCGCTTAATTTAGCTTTTTTTACGGGACAAACTTGAATAAATGCACAGATAGACAGCGTTGCAAGAGTGTGTTCTGTGTGTAAGAGTGTGTTCTGTGTGTAAGAGTGTGTTCTGTGTGTAAGAGTGTGTTCTGTGTGTAAGAGTGTGTTCTGTGTGTAAGTGTGTTCTGTGTGTAAGAGTGTGTTCTGTGTGTAAGAGTGTGTTCTGTGTGTAAGAGTGTGTTCTGTGTGTAAGAGTGTGTTCTGTGTGTAAGAGTGTGTTCTGTGTGTAAGAGTGTGTTCTGTGTGTAAGAGTGTGTTCTGTTTGTTTTTCTGAAGACTCTGACAGTTCTCGTGAGCTCCAGGTGCACGCGCCTGATGCTGTGTGCGTGTCTGATGCTGTGCGCGTGCCTGACCGTGCGCGCGGACTGCGGTGGAAACTGCGCGTTCTGTTCGCGGCAACTCAACATAAACTCGATAGTAAGTCTATTGTTGTACACACACACACACACACACACACACACACACACACACACACACACACACACACACACACACACACACACACACACACACACACACACACACAGAGAGAGAGCGAGAGATGAGTAAATCACCTGTAGATGAAGAGAACGCGATGAAAGTATCCTACAAACAAAAGTACACACTACTTGGTTAAAAGTCATTTTAAAGTGTAAAAATACGATAACCAAAGTGCTAAAAAATATATATACTTAAGCAATTCTTTTCTTAATTACATTTGCTTGCCTAAAACAAATACACGATTTCATTCATTCTTGCAATTCTCTGGAGCTATAACCTACATTTTAACTCGCTATCATTATTTAAATTATTAATCAAACAATAGTTGTGTAGATAATTATAAACGAGTGTAAAACAGGAGAATATTCAGATCTGAAGTCTGATTGGCTTTGGTATCGCTGCTTTTGGGTTATATTACTTAAAATATATATATTCTTCAGCCTTCAGTCTTTTGATATCATGTTAAGTATATTGTGCTAGAACATCCCTATAAAATATGATCAAAACTAAGAGTGGTTAAGATGATGACAGTGATGATGATAATCTCCTGAATAAATAAATAAAACTCCGACATCATATATTCACCCCGATGTGTTTTCAGTTCTTTATGCTGTTATTTATTTTATTCATTGACACACACACACACACACACACACACACACACACACACACACACACGTCAGTCCAACACGGATTGCGTTTTGTGGTTTTGGAGCTCGGCTTGTTTTGACATTAATAGTGAAAATAATGGCAGATTTATCATTTTTGGTTGAATGATCGTGTTCGTGTCAGATAATTGAATTACACGCTTGTGATGTGTGTGCTCGCGCGCGTGTGTGTGTGAGTGTGCGCGTGTCTGTGTGAGTGTGCGCGCGCGCGCGCGTGTGTGTGTCCTGTTATTTGCGCTCTTGTTCTGTCGTGAATGTTTAGTTTGAGTTCCTGTTTTTCCTGGTTATTCTGTATAGTGTGTGTAGTGTTTGTTCATCAGTGTGTATTTAAGAATTCGTGTGTCAGCGACAGTGCGACTGTAATCTATGAGATGTTTCTGATCTTCACACTGTACGACATGAATCTGTAAACTTGGCTGCCACATGTGGACTGTGCGAAGGCGTGCACGTGAAGAAGAGCCCGCTATAGGTCACGCGCAGTTCTGATGTAGTTGAAGAAGAGTGAACAAAGCAGCGAATGTGGGTTCTTGCTTAACTTGCAACGGAGGATTTGCTTCGTTTCTTCCCCTATCCTTCCAAACGAATTTCCTGTAAATGACCGAACCCATTCATCCGCGGTTTACACTTAATCACGGGTACTAATGTTCCGCGTTGAGTGCGCGAATCTTTCAAAGTGGAGCTACTCAAGTCACTCGCACATGCGCTGTTGTGCGCGCACCGTCCGCGCGGACACAAAATGTGTGTGTGTTTTTGGGGGATAAGTAAACTTATGTAGAAAAAAAAAGTAGAATAAAATCCCCTAAAAATAAAAAATACATATAAAAAAAAAAAACATTATCGAACTAAAATATAGCCTAGTAGCCTACATTAAAGGTAGGGTAGGTCAGAATTGTCTAAAAAAACTTGTATTCAAATTAGTTTAAACTGTCTTTATATACCAATACATAATTAAAATGCAAGTACTCTGAAATAGAGAGTATAAAAAACTGAGTGAGTGTGTGAGTGTGTGTGAGTGTGTGTGTGTGTGTGTGTGTGTGTGTGTGTGTGTGTGTGTGTGTGTGTGTGTTGGAGGAGAGAGTGGGGTATTGGTGTATTTTGTTAAAATGTCACTCAGTATTAGTGTTTCCATGGTTTCCCGCAAGCTTAGCTCACCTACACCTACTCATCCCTCTATCATCCAAAACACACGCGCTCATTTGCATATGTATATTCTGAGCGAGGGGGGGGGGGGTGGAGCACCGCTTCACATCCTCACTTCAGTGGGACATTAACTCCTCTGCCTGTTGTGTTTCTCATGACTGTCTCTCGCAGGAGTGTGTGTCGGAGTGTGAGGAGCGCGTGACTTTAGGAAACTCTTGGAGTTTGTGCAAACACGTCCTGCTGAGAGATGATAACACTCCTGGATCCGCTGAACACCAACAGCTGGAGGCGCAGCAGCATCGTGTGGACAGAAGATATGGAGGATTCATGAAGCGCTATGGCGGATTCATGAAGAGAACGGCGGAGGTCTACGGGACGGAGCCGCAGAGAGCCGGCGTGAGCGCTGATGAAGCCGGAGCGCTGGCGGAGGAAGAGGAGGCGATGGAGAAGCGCTACGGGGGGTTCATGAAGAGGGGTGGGGGGGTGAGAGAGTTACACAAGCGCTACGGCGGCTTCATGCGGCGCGTGGGGGAACCGCAGTGGAGGAAGCGCTTCTTAAAGCGCTCCCGAGAGGAGGATGAGGAGGGCACTCTATCAGGGATGGAGAAGAGGTATGGTGGATTCATGGGCTTTTAAGAGTCCTGGTCCACTGTCCCTCGAGGAAACATGTTAAAGGGACAGTTCACCCAAAACTGAACATTAGCGCATGATTTACTCGCCCTGAACCCGTCCTAGCGTATATGACATTCTTCTGTCAGACGAACACAGTCTGAGTTATATATCAGTAAATGTCCTGACTCTTCCAAGCTTTATAATGGCAGTAAATGGTCAATTCTTCTGTTTTGAAGTCAATAAAAGTGCATCTGTCCATCATAAAAGTGAATCTATTCATCATAAAAGTGCATCTGTCCATCATAAAAGTGCATCTATCCATCATAAAAGTGCATCTATCCATCATAAAAATGCATCTGTCCATCATAAAAGTGCATCTATCCATCATAAAAGTGCATTTATCTGTCATAAAAGTGCATCTATTCATCATAAAAGTGCATCTGTCCATTATAAAAGTGCATCTATCCCTCATAAAAGTGCATCTATTCATCATAAAAGTGCATCTGTCCATCATAAAAGTGCATCAATCCATCATAAAAGTGCATCTATCCATCATAAAAATGCATCTGTCCATCATAAAAGTGCATCTATCCATCATAAAAGTGCATTTATCTGTCATAAAAGTGCATCTATTCATCATAAAAGTGCATCTGTCCATTATAAAAGTGCATCTATTCATCATAAAACTGCATCTGTCCATCATAAAAGTGCATCTGTCCATCATAAAAGTGCATCTATTCATCATAAAAGTGCATTTATCCGTCATAAAAGTGCATCTATCCATCATAAAAGTGCATCAATCCATCATAAAAGTGCATCTTTTCATCATAAAAGTGCATCAATCCATCATAAAAGTGCATCAATCCATCATAAAAGTGCATCAATCCATTATAAAAGTGCATCTATCCATCATAAAAGTGCATCAATCCATCATAAAAGTGCATCTATTCATCATAAAAGTGCATCAATCCATCATAAAAGTGCATCAATCCATCATAAAAGTGCATCAATCCATCATAAAAGTGCATCTATTCATCATAAAAGTGCATTTATCCGTCATAAAAGTGCATCAATCCATCATAAAAGTGCATCTATTCATCATAAAAGTGCATTTATCCATCATAAAAGTGCATCAATCCATCATAAAAGTGCATCTATTCATCATAAAAGTGCATTTATCCATCATAAAAGTGCATCAATCCATCATAAAAGTGCATCAATCCATCATAAAAGTGCATCCATTCATCATAAAAGTGCATTTATCCATCATAAAAGTGCATCAATCCATCATAAAAGTGCATCTATCCATCATAAAAGTGCATTTATCCATCATAAAAGTGCATCTGTCCATCATAAAAGTGCATTTATCCATCATAAAAGTGCATCTGTCCATCATAAAAGTGCATCAATCCATCATAAAAGTGCATCTATTCATCATAAAAGTGCATTTATCCGTCATAAAAGTGCATCAATCCATCATAAAAGTGCATCTATTCATCATAAAAGTGCATCTATCAATCATAAAAGTGCATCAATCCATCATAAAAGTGCATCTATCCATCATAAAAGTGCATCTATCCATCATAAAAGTGCATCAATCCATCATAAAAGTGCATCTTTTCATCATAAAAGTGCATCAATCCATCATAAAAGTGCATCAATCCATCATAAAAGTGCATCAATCCATTATAAAAGTGCATCTATCCATCATAAAAGTGCATCAATCCATCATAAAAGTGCATCTATTCATCATAAAAGTGCATCAATCCATCATAAAAGTGCATCAATCCATCATAAAAGTGCATCAATCCATCATAAAAGTGCATCTATTCATCATAAAAGTGCATTTATCCGTCATAAAAGTGCATCAATCCATCATAAAAGTGCATCTATTCATCATAAAAGTGCATTTATCCATCATAAAAGTGCATCAATCCATCATAAAAGTGCATCTATTCATCATAAAAGTGCATTTATCCATCATAAAAGTGCATCAATCCATCATAAAAGTGCATCAATCCATCATAAAAGTGCATCCATTCATCATAAAAGTGCATTTATCCATCATAAAAGTGCATCAATCCATCATAAAAGTGCATCTATCCATCATAAAAGTGCATTTATCCATCATAAAAGTGCATCTGTCCATCATAAAAGTGCATTTATCCATCATAAAAGTGCATCTGTCCATCATAAAAGTGCATCAATCCATCATAAAAGTGCATCAATCCATCATAAAAGTGCATCTATTCATCATAAAAGTGCATTTATCCGTCATAAAAGTGTATCAATCCATCATAAAAGTGCATCTATTCATCATAAAAGTGCATCTATCAATCATAAAAGTGCATCAATCCATCATAAAAGTGCATCTATCCATCATAAAAGTGCATCTATCCATCATAAAAGTGCATCAATCCATCATAAAAGTGCATCTATCCATCATAAAAGTGCATCCATCCATCATAAAAGTGCATCTATTCATCATAAAAGTGCATCTGTCCATCATAAAAGTGCATCTATCCATCATAAAAGTGCATCTATTCATCATAAAAGTGCATTTATCCATCATAAAAGTGCATCTATTCATCATAAAAGTGCATTTATCCATCATAAAAGTGCATCAATCCATCATAAAAGTGCATCAATCCATCATAAAAGTGCATCAATCCATCATAAAAGTGCATTTATCCATCATAAAAGTGCATTTATCCATCATAAAAGTGCATCAATCCATCATAAAAGTGCATCTATCCATCATAAAAGTGCATTTATCCATCATAAAAGTGCATCTATCCATCATAAAAGTGCATCTATCCATCATAAAAGTGCATCTGTCCATCATAAAAGTGCATCTATCCATCATAAAAGTACATCTATCCACCATAAAAGTGCATCTATCCATCATAAAAGTGCATCTGTCCATCATAAAAGTGCATCTGTCCATCATAAAAGTGCATCTATCCATCATAAAAGTGCATCTGTCCATCATAAAAGTGCATCAATCCATCATAAAAGTGCATCTATCCATCATAAAAGTGCATCTGTCCATCATAAAAGTGCATCTATCCATCATAAAAGTGCATCTGTCCATCATAAAAGTGCATCAATCCATCATAAAAGTGCATCAATCCATCATAAAAGTGCATCTATCTATCATAAAAGTGTATCTATCCATCATAAAAGTGCATCTATCCATCATAAAAGTGCATCTATCCATCATAAAAGTGCATCTGTCCATCATAAAAGTGCATCTGTCCATCATAAAAGTGCATCTATCCATCATAAAAGTGCATCTGTCCATCATAAAAGTGCATCTGTCCATCATAAAAGTGCATCTGTCCATCATAAAAGTGCATCTGTCCATCATAAAAGTGCATCTATCCATCATAAAAGTGCATCTGTCCATCATAAAAGTGCATCAATCCATCATAAAAGTGCATCTATCCATCATAAAAGTGCATCTGTCCATCATAAAAGTGCATCAATCCATCATAAAAGTGCATCTGTCCATCATAAAAGTGCATCAATCCATCATAAAAGTGCATCTATTCATCATAAAAGTGGTCTTTAGATATATAAATATATCTATTTATGATGGATATGCACTTTTATGGACGGCCATCCACTGCCATTATAAAGAAAGTGAGTCATGTACGCTGACGGGTTCAGGGCGAGTAAATCACGTGCTAATGTTCAGTTGTAGGTGAACGCTCATGATGTTTTAATGAAGTGTCTGGTGTGTCCTTGTTGTGTTAATGTGATTTACTGTGAATAAGACCGTCTTAAAGTACATCTGAGTTCACCTGTACATGTAAGATTTGAATAACTAATACTGTACAACAACCAGGCCTTTTTAATCGAGTACAGATCAGGCCTGCATGAAGCACTCGCTCGCTGTACGAGAGGAAGACTCGGGAAATATGGCAGAATCTGCATTTGCTTGAATAAACAGTTGATATCAGCCTTTCTGTGGAGAAATGTTGTTTATATGACGTCACACACTACCTTGTAACCAATCAGATCAACGTGTGATCGTCCACCAGTGGATCTCTGAGTGAGTGAGTGGAGGCGGGGCTCATTTGCATATTCATAGAACCGCGCATACTAAATGAGGAAAGGGTGTCGAGTTACATTCAAGATATTTTAAGGCATTAAGAATTTATTTTCAAGGAATTTTTTTTTGTATTATGTAATTTTGGTGATTAAAGATGAGTTTTAAGGAAAGAATGATTGACTACAGGAGGACTTTAAGAAGACAGAAGCCTTTTCTGGATAATTTATTTAAAAGTATAGTTTGATTACATAATGATGTAAAGCTCTTATCATGAAACTCATACAATCAAGGCATGAAGTGGGATTCGAATGTGTACAGTTTTCATACAGATCTGTACACATCTCTCATCAGATCAGGCTTTATTATAATATTATATTTATTATTATACAGATTTAATGGGAACGTGCGACTAAAACCAATATCTTTATCTAGTGTTTTACATGTTGCATATCTACCCCACCTTTGATCTATAGTGTAACCATAACCGTACGAGAGCTAAATAAAGTCTACACTTTATCTTACAGTGTGCTTGTTACATATACATGTATACCGTATAATAACAGTAAATTATGCATAATTACATGCAACTAATCCTCAACCAAACCCCAATCCTACCCTAACCCTATACATGTTATTTATTAATATTACTCAGTGCTTAAATATATAATTACACTGTAACAATGACACCTTAAAATGAAGTGTAACCGACTTTTGGTGTCTTTGTAACACGTTACATGTGTTTAATAACTGCTAAACCCTATAGTAAGTTCATGGTGTTAATTAATACTTAAGTGTATAGGCCTAATGACACTGGGTGCAACTGTACGCTTGATATCCTCCAAGAAAGCTGTAGGTTATAGTTCACTCAAATCTGTGACAAAGTCTTGTGAGATTCACAATATACTGTTTATTTGACTCTTGCAATAACATTCACTAAAGGCTTGTTCACATCGAGAACACGGTTACACTTTATTTTAAGGTGTCTGTGATACAGTGTTTATGTACCGAGTAATATTAATTAACTACATGTGGGGTTAGGGTTGGTTTAGTTGGATATAACGAAGCACAACTTATACAGTAACTATAAGAAGTGTAAGAAAAACACAAAAGGTGAAGATTTAACCCTGTGTTTGTGTAGCCTAGGCATGTTAAATAATCCCACCATAATGACATGAGCTGCGCGATTTATTCCACTTTATGAAGAGATTGAAGGCTAATTAATGATCAAGGTGTAATTAGTCACTTCGAGACTGTGTGTCTCAGTGCGCGCGTCAGTTCGCGGGCGTCAAACGGTTAAACCGAAGCCGCGCCCACACATCCCGTTAGGACTCGGAGACTGACTGAACTTTGTCTTCGGTAAACACGGAGCAATAACCGGACTGCGGAGCGAAGGTCGGGCACAGGGACACTCGGGGAAAGGCGAGATGAACGGGGCGAATCTGCTGTCGTGTCAGTGACGAGTGAGTGAGGTGAGACACCGGCACGGCTGTCGCGCGCGGATAAATCCGGTTATTATACTGAGCAAAGTTGACGGTTAACCCTTTCGAGTCCAGGATCTGTTCGCCATCATCATGAACTTCCTCCTGGAGACTCTCCAAGTGCTCTTCTTGTCGCTGGTCTACACGTTAGAGGCGCTGGTTCGGTTGTTTGTCCCGGTTCGACGGAAGAGTGTGTCAGGGGAGCTCGTGCTCGTGACCGGCGCGGGCAGTGGGATTGGGCGGCTCATGGCACTGGAGTTCGCGCGCCTGGACGCGCGCCTGGTTCTGTGGGACATCAACGAGGACGCGCTCAAAGAGACCGCACGCGCCATCAAAGAGGAGCTCGGGGCGCGCGCGTACACGTACACCTGCGACTGCAGCGAGCGCGAGGAGGTGTACAGGACCGCGAACCAGGTGTGATTTTTATTTTATTTTAATTATTTGTATTATTGAATGCCAGTCACATACAAATAATATACATGACAATAATCCAACATAGGCTAGTGTTAAACAAATACTACAACAAATAGGAATGTTTATTGCAGTATTGCATTTATTGCATATTTTTTGTTTATGGTATTGCCCCACAAATCAAACAAAGATGAACAATAAAGGCCACATTTGGTGGTAATCCTTGTCTATTAAATAAAAAAAAACACAAGACACGTCATCGCGATGACGTCATGTGCACTATAGCTGTCGGTTACCCGCATACGGTGTTTTCGCATCAACATATGTAATGATGACCATAAACATTATGATTTCTACTGTCTTTCTTTCACTCATGCTTATTTTCAGTAGCTACACCGTAAATGTGTTTATCACACAACTTTAACTTGTGTCAGCTGAATATTAGCCTAATGGTAAAAAAATAATAATTAAATGAGTAAATTCTTTGACACTTAAAACTTTACGGCAACTTTAAGTAAACATTTTTAACATGCTAATAAGAAGGGTAATTCACGACTTGTTCCGTTTGTTTTATGAAGGTGAAGCGTGAGGTTGGTGACGTCACAATTTTGATAAATAATGCAGGAATTGTTACTGGGAAGAAGTTCTTGGAATCTCCTGATGCGCTGGTGGAGAAGACCATGGAGGTCAACAGCCTAGCACACTTCTGGGTATCTATCTATCTATCTATCTATCTATCTATCTATCTATCTATCTATCTATCTATCTATCTATCTATCTATCTATCGATCTATCTATATCGATCTATCTATCGATCTATCTATCTATCTATCTATCTATCTATCTATCGATCTATCTGGTCATGATATCCGGTCTCTCCTCTCAGATGTATAAGGCGTTCCTGCCTGCTATGATTGCTGCTAATCGAGGTCATCTGGTCAGTATAGCGAGTTCTGCTGGACTCATCGGAGTCAATGGACTGGCAGGTACAGTAGATCTTCTCAGTTTAACAATATCTCTCTCAGGAGGAAGTGTGTATTTTTCATTACATGTCCTCAGATTACTGTGAGAGTAAGTTTGTGCAGTCCTCAGATTACTGTGAGAGTAAGTTTGTGCAGTCCTCAGATTACTGTGAGAGTAAGTTTGTGTCGTCCTCAGATTACTGTGAGAGTAAGTTTGTGTCGTCCTCAGATTACTGTGAGAGTAAGTTTGTGTCGTCCTCAGATTACTGTGTGAGTAAGTTTGTGTCGTCCTCAGATTACTGTGAGAGTAAGTTTGTGTCGTCCTCAGATTACTGTGAGAGTAAGTTTGTGTCGTCCTCAGATTACTGTGAGAGTAAGTTTGTGTCGTCCTCAGATTACTGTGAGAGTAAGTTTGTGTCGTCCTCAGATTACTGTGAGAGTAAGTTTGTGCAGTCCTCAGATTACTGTGAGAGTAAGTTTGTGTCGTCCTCAGATTACTGTGAGAGTAAATTTGTGCAGTCCTCAGATTACTGTGAGAGTAAGTTTGTGTCGTCCTCAGATTACTGTGAGAGTAAGTTTGTGTCGTCCTCAGATTACTGTGAGAGTAAGTTTGTGTCGTCCTCAGATTACTGTGAGAGTAAGTTTGTGTCGTCCTCAGATTACTGTGAGAGTAAATTTGTGCAGTCCTCAGATTACTGTGAGAGTAAGTTTGTGTCGTCCTCAGATTACTGTGAGAGTAAGTTTGTGTCGTCCTCAGATTACTGTGAGAGTAAGTTTGTGTCGTCCTCAGATTACTGTGAGAGTAAGTTTGTGTCGTCCTCAGATTACTGTGAGAGTAAGTTTGTGTCGTCCTCAGATTACTGTGAGAGTAAGTTTGTGTCGTCCTCAGATTACTGTGAGAGTAAGTTTGTGTCGTCCTCAGATTACTGTGAGAGTAAATTTGTGCAGTCCTCAGATTACTGTGAGAGTAAGTTTGTGTCGTCCTCAGATTACTGTGAGAGTAAGTTTGTGTCGTCCTCAGATTACTGTGAGAGTAAGTTTGTGTCGTACTCAGATTACTGTGAGAGTAAGTTTGTGTCGTCCTCAGATTACTGTGAGAGTAAGTTTGTGTCGTCCTCAGATTACTGTGAGAGTAAGTTTGTGTCGTCCTCAGATTACTGTGAGAGTAAGTTTGTGTCGTCCTCAGATTACTGTGAGAGTAAGTTTGTGTCGTCCTCAGATTACTGTGAGAGTAAGTTTGTGTCGTCCTCAGATTACTGTGAGAGTAAGTTTGTGTCGTCCTCAGATTACTGTGAGAGTAAGTTTGTGTCGTCCTCAGATTACTGTGAGAGTAAGTTTGTGTCGTCCTCAGATTACTGTGAGAGTAAATTTGTGCAGTCCTCAGATTACTGTGAGAGTAAGTTTGTGTCGTCCTCAGATTACTGTGAGAGTAAGTTTGTGTCGTCCTCAGATTACTGTGAGAGTAAGTTTGTGCCGTCCTCAGATTACTGTGAGAGTAAGTTTGTGTCGTCCTCAGATTACTGTGAGAGTAAGTTTGTGCAGTCCTCAGATTACTGTGAGAGTAAATTTGTGTCGTCCTCAGATTACTGTGAGAGTAAGTTTGTGCCGTCCTCAGATTACTGTGAGAGTAAGTTTGTGTCGTCCTCAGATTACTGTGAGAGTAAGTTTGTGCCGTCCTCAGATTACTGTGAGAGTAAGTTTGTGCAGTCCTCAGATTACTGTGAGAGTAAGTTTGTGTCGTCCTCAGATTACTGTGAGAGTAAATTTGTGCAGTCCTCAGATTACTGTGAGAGTAAGTTTGTGTCGTCCTCAGATTACTGTGAGAGTAAGTTTGTGTCGTCCTCAGATTACTGTGAGAGTAAGTTTGTGTCGTCCTCAGATTACTGTGAGAGTAAGTTTGTGTCGTCCTCAGATTACTGTGAGAGTAAGTTTGTGTCGTCCTCAGATTACTGTGAGAGTAAGTTTGTGTCGTCCTCAGATTACTGTGAGAGTAAGTTTGTGTCGTCCTCAGATTACTGTGAGAGTAAGTTTGTGTCGTCCTCAGATTACTGTGAGAGTAAGTTTGTGTCGTCCTCAGATTACTGTGAGAGTAAGTTTGTGCCGTCCTCAGATTACTGTGAGAGTAAGTTTGTGTCGTCCTCAGATTACTGTGAGAGTAAGTTTGTGTCGTCCTCAGATTACTGTGAGAGTAAGTTTGTGTCGTCCTCAGATTACTGTGAGAGTAAGTTTGTGTCGTCCTCAGATTACTGTGAGAGTAAGTTTGTGTCGTCCTCAGATTACTGTGAGAGTAAGTTTGTGCAGTCCTCAGATTACTGTGAGAGTAAGTTTGTGTCGTCCTCAGATTACTGTGAGAGTAAGTTTGTGCCGTCCTCAGATTACTGTGAGAGTAAGTTTGTGTCGTCCTCAGATTACTGTGAGAGTAAATTTGTGCAGTCCTCAGATTACTGTGAGAGTAAGTTTGTGCCGTCCTCAGATTACTGTGAGAGTAAGTTTGTGTCGTCCTCAGATTACTGTGAGAGTAAGTTTGTGTCGTCCTCAGATTACTGTGAGAGTAAGTTTGTGCAGTTCTCAGATTACTGTGAGAGTAAGTTTGTGTCGTCCTCAGATTACTGTGAGAGTAAGTTTGTGTCGTCCTCAGATTACTGTGAGAGTAAGTTTGTGTCGTCCTCAGATTACTGTGAGAGTAAGTTTGTGTCGTCCTCAGATTACTGTGAGAGTAAATTTGTGCAGTCCTCAGATTACTGTGAGAGTAAGTTTGTGCCGTCCTCAGATTACTGTGAGAGTAAGTTTGTGTCGTCCTCAGATTACTGTGAGAGTAAGTTTGTGCCGTCCTCAGATTACTGTGAGAGTAAGTTTGTGTCGTCCTCAGATTACTGTGAGAGTAAGTTTGTGCCGTCCTCAGATTACTGTGAGAGTAAGTTTGTGCCGTCCTCAGATTACTGTGAGAGTAAGTTTGTGCCGTCCTCAGATTACTGTGAGAGTAAGTTTGTGTCGTCCTCAGATTACTGTGAGAGTAAGTTTGTGCAGTCCTCAGATTACTGTGAGAGTAAGTTTGTGTCGTCCTCAGATTACTGTGAGAGTAAGTTTGTGCCGTCCTCAGATTACTGTGAGAGTAAGTTTGTGCAGTCCTCAGATTACTGTGAGAGTAAGTTTGTGCCGTCCTCAGATTACTGTGAGAGTAAGTTTGTGCAGTCCTCAGATTACTGTGAGAGTAAGTTTGTGCCGTCCTCAGATTACTGTGAGAGTAAGTTTGTGCAGTCCTCAGATTACTGTGAGAGTAAGTTTGTGTCGTCCTCAGATTACTGTGAGAGTAAGTTTGTGTCGTCCTCAGATTACTGTGAGAGTAAGTTTGTGTCGTCCTCAGATTACTGTGAGAGTAAGTTTGTGTCGTCCTCAGATTACTGTGAGAGTAAGTTTGTGTCGTCCTCAGATTACTGTGAGAGTAAGTTTGTGTCGTCCTCAGATTACTGTGAGAGTAAGTTTGTGTCGTCCTCAGATTACTGTGAGAGTAAGTTTGTGTCGTCCTCAGATTACTGTGAGAGTAAGTTTGTGTCGTCCTCAGATTACTGTGAGAGTAAGTTTGTGCCGTCCTCAGATTACTGTGAGAGTAAGTTTGTGTCGTCCTCAGATTACTGTGAGAGTAAGTTTGTGCAGTCCTCAGATTACTGTGAGAGTAAGTTTGTGTCGTCCTCAGATTACTGTGAGAGTAAGTTTGTGTCGTCCTCAGATTACTGTGAGAGTAAGTTTGTGTCGTCCTCAGATTACTGTGAGAGTAAGTTTGTGTCGTCCTCAGATTACTGTGAGAGTAAGTTTGTGTCGTCCTCAGATTACTGTGAGAGTAAGTTTGTGTCGTCCTCAGATTACTGTGAGAGTAAATTTGTGCAGTCCTCAGATTACTGTGAGAGTAAGTTTGTGCAGTCCTCAGATTACTGTGAGAGTAAGTTTGTGTCGTCCTCAGATTACTGTGAGAGTAAGTTTGTGTCGTCCTCAGATTACTGTGAGAGTAAGTTTGTGCCGTCCTCAGATTACTGTGAGAGTAAGTTTGTGTCGTCCTCAGATTACTGTGAGAGTAAGTTTGTGCAGTCCTCAGATTACTGTGAGAGTAAATTTGTGTCGTCCTCAGATTACTGTGAGAGTAAGTTTGTGCCGTCCTCAGATTACTGTGAGAGTAAGTTTGTGCAGTCCTCAGATTACTGTGAGAGTAAGTTTGTGCCGTCCTCAGATTACTGTGAGAGTAAGTTTGTGCAGTCCTCAGATTACTGTGAGAGTAAGTTTGTGCCGTCCTCAGATTACTGTGAGAGTAAGTTTGTGTCGTCCTCAGATTACTGTGAGAGTAAGTTTGTGTCGTCCTCAGATTACTGTGAGAGTAAGTTTGTGTCGTCCTCAGATTACTGTGAGAGTAAGTTTGTGTCGTCCTCAGATTACTGTGAGAGTAAGTTTGTGTCGTCCTCAGATTACTGTGAGAGTAAGTTTGTGTCGTCCTCAGATTACTGTGAGAGTAAGTTTGTGTCGTCCTCAGATTACTGTGAGAGTAAGTTTGTGTCGTCCTCAGATTACTGTGAGAGTAAGTTTGTGTCGTCCTCAGATTACTGTGAGAGTAAATTTGTGCAGTCCTCAGATTACTGTGAGAGTAAGTTTGTGCAGTCCTCAGATTACTGTGAGAGTAAGTTTGTGTCGTCCTCAGATTACTGTGAGAGTAAGTTTGTGTCGTCCTCAGATTACTGTGAGAGTAAGTTTGTGTCGTCCTCAGATTACTGTGAGAGTAAGTTTGTGCCGTCCTCAGATTACTGTGAGAGTAAGTTTGTGCAGTCCTCAGATTACTGTGAGAGTAAGTTTGTGCCGTCCTCAGATTACTGTGAGAGTAAGTTTGTGCAGTCCTCAGATTACTGTGAGAGTAAGTTTGTGCCGTCCTCAGATTACTGTGAGAGTAAGTTTGTGCAGTCCTCAGATTACTGTGAGAGTAAGTTTGTGCAGTCCTCAGATTACTTTGAGAGTAAGTTTGTGTCGTCCTCAGATTACTGTGAGAGTAAGTTTGTGTCGTCCTCAGATTACTGTGTGAGTAAGTTTGTGCAGTCCTCAGATTACTTTGAGAGTAAGTTTGTGTCGTCCTCAGATTACTGTGAGAGTAAGTTTGTGTCGTCCTCAGATTACTGTGAGAGTAAGTTTGTGTCGTCCTCAGATTACTGTGAGAGTAAGTTTGTGTCGTCCTCAGATTACTGTGAGAGTAAGTTTGTGTCGTCCTCAGATTACTGTGAGAGTAAGTTTGTGTCGTCCTCAGATTACTGTGAGAGTAAGTTTGTGTCGTCCTCAGATTACTGTGAGAGTAAGTTTGTGTCGTCCTCAGATTACTGTGAGAGTAAGTTTGTGTCGTCCTCAGATTACTGTGTGAGTAAGTTTGTGCAGTCCTCAGATTACTTTGAGAGTAAGTTTGTGTCGTCCTCAGATTACTGTGAGAGTAAGTTTGTGTCGTCCTCAGATTACTGTGAGAGTAAGTTTGTGTCGTCCTCAGATTACTGTGAGAGTAAGTTTGTGCCGTCCTCAGATTACTGTGAGAGTAAGTTTGTGCCGTCCTCAGATTACTGTGAGAGTAAGTTTGTGCAGTCCTCAGATTACTGTGTGAGTAAGTTTGTGCAGTCCTCAGATTACTTTGAGAGTAAGTTTGTGTCGTCCTCAGATTACTGTGAGAGTAAGTTTGTGTCGTCCTCAGATTACTGTGAGAGTAAGTTTGTGTCGTCCTCAGATTACTGTGAGAGTAAGTTTGTGTCGTCCTCAGATTACTGTGAGAGTAAGTTTGTGTCGTCCTCAGATTACTGTGAGAGTAAGTTTGTGTCGTCCTCAGATTACTGTGAGAGTAAGTTTGTGTCGTCCTCAGATTACTGTGAGAGTAAATTTGTGCAGTCCTCAGATTACTGTGAGAGTAAGTTTGTGCAGTCCTCAGATTACTGTGAGAGTAAGTTTGTGCCGTCCTCAGATTACTGTGAGAGTAAGTTTGTGCAGTCCTCAGATTACTGTGAGAGTAAGTTTGTGCAGTCCTCAGATTACTTTGAGAGTAAGTTTGTGTCGTCCTCAGATTACTGTGAGAGTAAGTTTGTGTCGTCCTCAGATTACTGTGTGAGTAAGTTTGTGCAGTCCTCAGATTACTGTGTGAGTAAGTTTGTGCAGTCCTCAGATTACTTTGAGAGTAAGTTTGTGTCGTCCTCAGATTACTGTGAGAGTAAGTTTGTGCAGTCCTCAGATTACTGTGAGAGTAAGTTTGTGCAGTCCTCAGATTACTGTGAGAGTAAGTTTGTGCAGTCCTCAGATTACTGTGAGAGTAAGTTTGTGCAGTCCTCAGATTACTGTGAGAGTAAGTTTGTGCAGTCCTCAGATTACTTTGAGAGTAAATTTGTGTCGTCCTCAGATTACTGTGAGAGTAAGTTTGTGCAGTCCTCAGATTACTGTGAGAGTAAGTTTGTGTCGTCCTCAGATTACCGTGAGAGTAAGTTTGTGCCGTCCTCAGATTACTGTGAGAGTAAGTTTGTGCCGTCCTCAGATTACTGTGAGAGTAAGTTTGTGTCGTCCTCAGATTACTGTGCGAGTAAGTTTGTGTCGTCCTCAGATTACTGTGAGAGTAAGTTTGTGCAGTCCTCAGATTACTGTGAGAGTAAGTTTGTGTCGTCCTCAGATTACTGTGAGAGTAAGTTTGTGCCGTCCTCAGATTACTGTGAGAGTAAGTTTGTGCCGTCCTCAGATTACTGTGAGAGTAAGTTTGTGCAGTCCTCAGATTACTGTGAGAGTAAGTTTGTGACGTCCTCAGATTACTGTGAGAGTAAGTTTGTGCAGTCCTCAGATTACTGTGAGAGTAAGTTTGTGCAGTCCTCAGATTACTGTGAGAGTAAGTTTGTTCCGTCCTCAGATTACTGTGAGAGTAAGTTTGTGCAGTCCTCAGATTACTGTGAGAGTAAGTTTGTGCAGTCCTCAGATTACTGTGAGAGTAAGTTTGTGTCGTCCTCAGATTACTGTGAGAGTAAGTTTGTGCCGTCCTCAGATTACTGTGAGAGTAAGTTTGTGTCGTCCTCAGATTACTGTGTGAGTAAGTTTGTGCCGTCCTCAGATTACTGTGAGAGTAAGTTTGTGCAGTCCTCAGATTACTGTGAGAGTAAGTTTGTGCAGTCCTCAGATTACTGTGAGAGTAAGTTTGTGACGTCCTCAGATTACTGTGAGAGTAAGTTTGTGACGTCCTCAGATTACTGTGAGAGTAAGTTTGTGCAGTCCTCAGATTACTGTGAGAGTAAGTTTGTGCAGTCCTCAGATTACTGTGAGAGTAAGTTTGTGCAGTCCTCAGATTACTGTGAGAGTAAGTTTGTGCAGTCCTCAGATTACTGTGAGAGTAAGTTTGTGACGTCCTCAGATTACTGTGTGAGTAAGTTTGTGTCGTCCTCAGATTACTGTGAGAGTAAGTTTGTGCCGTCCTCAGATTACTGTGAGAGTACGTTTGTGCAGTCCTCAGATTACTGTGAGAGTAAGTTTGTGTCGTCCTCAGATTACTGTGAGAGTAAGTTTGTGACGTCCTCAGATTACTGTGAGAGTAAGTTTGTGCAGTCCTCAGATTACTGTGAGAGTAAGTTTGTGCAGTCCTCAGATTACTGTGAGAGTAAGTTTGTGCAGTCCTCAGATTACTGTGAGAGTAAGTTTGTGACGTCCTCAGATTACTGTTTGAGTAAGTTTGTGTCGTCCTCAGATTACTGTGAGAGTAAGTTTGTGCCGTCCTCAGATTACTGTGAGAGTACGTTTGTGCAGTCCTCAGATTACTGTGAGAGTAAGTTTGTGACGTCCTCAGATTACTGTGAGAGTAAGTTTGTGACGTCCTCAGATTACTGTGAGAGTAAGTTTGTGCAGTCCTCAGATTACTGTGAGAGTAAGTTTGTGCAGTCCTCAGATTACTGTGAGAGTAAGTTTGTGCAGTCCTCAGATTACTGTGAGAGTAAGTTTGTGCAGTCCTCAGATTACTGTGAGAGTAAGTTTGTGACGTCCTCAGATTACTGTGTGAGTAAATTTGTGTCGTCCTCAGATTACTGTGAGAGTAAGTTTGTGCCGTCCTCAGATTACTGTGAGAGTACGTTTGTGCAGTCCTCAGATTACTGTGAGAGTAAGTTTGTGTCGTCCTCAGATTACTGTGAGAGTAAGTTTGTGACGTCCTCAGATTACTGTGCGAGTAAGTTTGTGCCGTCCTCAGATTACTGTGAGAGTAAGTTTGTGACGTCCTCAGATTACTGTGTGAGTAAGTTTGTGTCGTCCTCAGATTACTGTGAGAGTAAGTTTGTGCCGTCCTCAGATTACTGTGAGAGTACGTTTGTGCAGTCCTCAGATTACTGTGAGAGTAAGTTTGTGTCGTCCTCAGATTACTGTGAGAGTAAGTTTGTGCCGTCCTCAGATTACTGTGCGAGTAAGTTTGTGCAGTCCTCAGATTACTGTGAGAGTAAATTTGTGCCGTCCTCAGATTACTGTGAGAGTAAGTTTGTGCCGTCCTCAGATTACTGTGTGAGTAAATTTGTGTCGTCCTCAGATTACTGTGAGAGTAAGTTTGTGCAGTCCTCAGATTACTGTGAGAGTAAATTTGTGCCGTCCTCAGATTACTGTGAGAGTAAGTTTGTGTCGTCCTCAGATTACTGTGAGAGTAAGTTTGCGCAGTCCTCAGATTACTGTGTGAGTAAATTTGTGCCGTCCTCAGATTACTGTGAGAGTAAGTTTGTGCAGTCCTCAGATTACTGTGAGAGTAAGTTTGTGTCGTCCTCAGATTACTGTGAGAGTAAGTTTGTGCAGTCCTCAGATTACTGTGAGAGTAAGTTTGTGCAGTCCTCAGATTACTGTGAGAGTAAGTTTGTGCCGTCCTCAGATTACTGTGAGAGTAAGTTTGTGCAGTCCTCAGATTACTGTGAGAGTAAGTTTGCGCAGTCCTCAGATTACTGTGTGAGTAAATTTGTGCCGTCCTCAGATTACTGTGAGAGTAAGTTTGTGCAGTCCTCAGATTACTGTGAGAGTAAGTTTGTGTCGTACTCAGATTACTGTGAGAGTAAGTTTGTGCAGTCCTCAGATTACTGTGAGAGTAAGTTTGTGCAGTCCTCAGATTACTGTGAGAGTAAGTTTGTGCCGTCCTCAGATTACTGTGAGAGTAAGTTTGTGCAGTCCTCAGATTACTGTGAGAGTAAGTTTGTGTCGTCCTCAGATTACTGTGAGAGTAAGTTTGTGTCGTCCTCAGATTACTGTGAGAGTAAGTTTGTGCCGTCCTCAGATTACTGTGAGAGTAAGTTTGTGCCGTCCTCAGATTACTGTGAGAGTAAGTTTGTGCAGTCCTCAGATTACTGTGAGAGTAAGTTTGTGCAGTCCTCAGATTACTGTGAGAGTAAGTTTGTGCCGTCCTCAGATTACTGTGAGAGTAAGTTTGTGCAGTCCTCAGATTACTGTGAGAGTAAGTTTGTGTCGTCCTCAGATTACTGTGAGAGTAAGTTTGTGCAGTCCTCAGATTACTGTGAGAGTAAGTTTGTGCCGTCCTCAGATTACTGTGAGAGTAAGTTTGTGCCGTCCTCAGATTACTGTGAGAGTAAGTTTGTGCCGTCCTCAGATTACTGTGAGAGTAAGTTTGTGCAGTCCTCAGATTACTGTGAGAGTAAGTTTGTGTCGTCCTCAGATTACTGTGAGAGTAAGTTTGTGCAGTCCTCAGATTACTGTGAGAGTAAGTTTGTGTCGTCCTCAGATTACTGTGAGAGTAAGTTTGTGCCGTCCTCAGATTACTGTGAGAGTAAGTTTGTGCCGTCCTCAGATTACTGTGAGAGTAAGTTTGTGTCGTCCTCAGATTACTGTGAGAGTAAGTTTGTGTCGTCCTCAGATTACTGTGCGAGTAAGTTCGCCGCGGTGGGGTTCGCGGAGTCGATGGCGCTGGAGCTGCTGGCTTTGGGTTGTGATAAAGTGAAGACCACCATCGTCTGCCCGTTCTTCATCAACACCGGCATGTTCGAGGGCGCCAACACTAAGTAAGAAACTGCTTCTCAGAAAATAACAGAATGTGATTGTCTGTATTGTTGAGCACAGGAATGTTAGATCTGGACCAGTACATTCATTTAACACACACTTTCAGCTCGAGGAATACATGAGGAGTCATTATCTAGAACAAGAACTGATCCGCATCATGTAAGGGATAATGTAGATCCAGCCGGTTGTTATCTCAGAATAAACCCCCTTCAGGTGTGTGTGTGTGTGTGTGTGTGTGTGTAATCTCATAATAAACCCGACAGGGTGATCAGGATCAGGTCTTGCACCAGCTTGAAGGGGGTTTATTCCGAGATAACACACACACACACACGCACACACGTGTAAGGGGAGAGAATATACAGTTTGTACAGTATAAAAACCATTACGTGTGTGTGTGTGTGTGTGTGTGTGTGTGTGTTGCAGATTTCCCAGACTCATGCCTATTCTTGACCCGGATTACGCGTGCAGGAAGATCGTGGACGCGGTCCGCCGGGATCAGGTTTATCTCTACATGCCTCGAAGTCTTTACATCGCCATCGCTCTGAAGAAGTGAGTGATAAACTTCTGCTTATTAAACACACTTCACGTCTCCATCGCCTGTGTATGCGCATTATGAGATATCGCACACATAAACGCCAAGATGTGCATACATGTGTTTTTTACAACATACAACATTTACTCACACCTGACTCGTATTCTGTCAAGCCATTAAATGATTAATCTAATTTATTACATGATGATTTAAAGTCGTTATTGTGTTAAGACAACAAAAACTTTAGATATTTTGATTCAACATTAAATTTATTAAACTTTTAAGGCCATAACATTGTTTTTTCAGAATCTGCATCTGAAATGGCATTTAGGTATATTTACACATGAATGAAACATGAAATTATACTCTGAATATGAAACTAAAACCACCAAGCCCGTCTTAATGAGTGAGTCATTGAATCATTCATTCAACCGATTCATTCAAGCGGCTGATTCATTCGAGAACGAAGCAATTGGCCGTCTTTATGAACGAGTCACTGAATCAATGACTCGCTCGATTCGATTCGCTCGAAGACTCACAACAGTTCTTCCGTGGCTTCGTTTGAAACTGTTTTCATATTTGTGTGTTTTGTTATGTCGTTGTGCTTGTATAACAGCTTCTTTTCCTCCGTCACACAGTTTTCTTCCCACTAAGATCGGTGTGCTGTTGGGTGGATATCTGGGAGCGTTCAACTTCATGGCTAAGTTCAAAGGTCATGGGAAGAAGAGCGATTAATCTCCACCATTAGAGGAACCCAGTGAAGAGAGAGAGAGAGAGGGAGAGAGAGAATATCCACACATTAAACACGCATGAAAATAGAGAAATATTTAAAACTGACATAAACTGTGACCAATCTGCACTTCTCACATTCAGCACTTCAGTTTCAATATGAAGGAGTTTCCGTTTTAATAATAGCAACATTTTGCCTCTTGCACTTAATTTGCACCCAATAAATAATTTCTGACTTTAGAATTTAAATATTATAGATGGTGATTCTGTTGATTTTTAAAAATATATATCTTTTAACCATGTTTTTAATGACTTACTTAATGACAATGATTGTATAATGGAACTAGTTTATTTGGTGTATTATTGTCTCTTACTAATAAATCTGTCAATTATAGTATAGTTTGCTTCTTCTTTCTTCTTAAAAATCTACACACTTTTATGAAGACATGTCAGCTCCACAAAAGCACTAAACCATTCGCATGATTTATGAAATATGGGTGTGTTCGAGATGGAGCTTCGTGGAGATCCGAACCCCTTTGCGAATCATTTGTTTCGAACCAGTGAATCGGAGCGCGATTCAAACTGCCAGTCACGTGATCCCAGTAAACGAGTCTCCGTGAACTCATGAACAAGTATGATTTTTTTATACCTGATCTAGGATCATTTTTATACATTTGTAGACATTTAATGACATATTTGTATAATAAAAAGGAAGAATTATACTTAAAAGTCTCTTACTGGTCTAATTAACCAAATTCTCCATAAAACGGACAAAACAAGTTTAACAATTAGTTTTTAAAAAACACGTATTATAGAGAAACTTCATATTTAATGGTATTAGATGATTTGTTAATTGCATTTAATAGATGACTTTTGTTTGTAAAAGCTGTTTTTCTGCATGTTTTGACTGAGTTTTCGCTGCATTTTCGAGATAGATCCAACTGCAGAACCGCAGAACCATAGCAGTGTGACCATAGACATGTATAAAGGCCAGTCTATGATAAAGGCTAGATGGCTTACCGGCGCTGAGAGCCAATGGGACCCGACGACGTCACACGGCGGCCATCTTAGGACAGGACCGCTCTTCCAGTTATAACATTAAAGTCTATTGTGCATGTAGTGCTGAAATTACTATATTTTGCTCAATTTTCAACCGATTTTCAAACGGCTTGGTGTGTCATAAACGTCAGGGATGCGGCTATTTAACTGCATACTTGTGAAAAATTATAGCCACGGAGTTTATTAAACATCGGCATCAGCACAAATCATAGCCACGTTAATAAGGTTTGTAATAAACCAAACCGTTTGTAAATCCGTCAAGAATTCAGCAAGTTACGAGCATTTTAGTTGGCGTATGTCACTCACCTTCCGTCCACAGCAGCAGGGAGCAGCAGCGCAGTCTCCTGACCTAAGATGGCCGCCAAGTGACGACACAGCTGACTCCGCCTTGAGCCATCTAGCCTAGTGCGAGGACGACAGCGCCAGTCTGACAGTCTGATGCCGGAAGTGGGCGGAGCAAGGCGTTATTTTCAAACAACGTTTTTTTAAACGATTTAATGAAAAAAAATAAAATATATATATATGTATATCAAATATTATAAAAAATACGTTTTGACCTATTAACAAAATACAATATACTAGCCTATAATATGAATAGTTTTTTAAAAGTTAAAATTATACTTTATCCATTTGTTTTGTTGTGTCAAATGATTACAAATATAAATTTAACAAAGCTTAAAAAAATTAAAACAAAGCTTGAGTGTTTGAACATTTGATTTAATTGAAAAGCATGTTTAGACCATACACAACATAATTCTATGATGGACTGAAAAAACAAAAATGATTAATTTTAAAAAAATGTTTTTTTCCTCTGAAATAGCAAAAGCATCACACACTGAGCTGTACCTGCTCCAAATAAATAGCCTAATAGTAAGTAATTCAATAAAAATACAAAATCGAACAAATTTTTTTTTATATAAAACAAAATCAAACCAAAGAAAATAAATCTGAAAACATAATTCGTATCTTTTATACTATTTGATATTATATCTTTTCCATTAAATCGTTTTTAAAAAAAAAATTTTTTTTTTACTCATTCTAGCAAATAAAATAAATCTTATAAAACTTATTAAAACTTATAAAAGTTTTCTTAAGAACATAATTCTTTTGAATAATAAATGAATAAATAAACAATTCTGAATTGATCTTATTAAAAATAATATTATTCTTTCTTCCTTCTTATAACTTTTAATAAATAAATCTCTCTTTTTAATAAAGTTTAAAAAAATAATAATACAATTTTAAAAGTTATGCAGGCACACATTTAACAATAATTGTTAAGTGACAAATAAATAAAATAAATCAAAACTCCATGCGTTAATCCTGAGGCGCCTTTCGTCATGGTCAGAGCCATATAGAGAGATATGGTCATGGTAAAGAAAAACTTCCATGTCTTCTTTGAACTAGAAACGAAACATGAAAGGCTCTTAAAATACGGTATAAAAATACTGCTAACTGCTAACAATAAAAGGGCGCCTCAGGATTAACGCATGGAGTTTTTATTTATTTTATTTACTTGTCACTTGACAATTATTGTTAAATGTCTGCCTTCATAACTTTTATAAGATTTATTTTCTTTGGTTTGATTTTGTTTTATATAAAAAAAATTTAGTTCGATTTTGTATTTTTATTTAATTAATTAAATTACTATTGAATATTTGTAATCAAACAAAACAAATGGATAAAGTATAATTTTAACTTTTAAAAAACTATTAATATTATAGACCTAGCTAGTATATTGTACTAATTTTGTTAATAGGAAAAAAACATAATTCTTATCTTTTATAATATTTGATATATATATATATATAAAATATATCTTTTTCATTAAATCGTTTAAAAAAAATCTTTAAAATAACATTGTTTGGAAATAACGCCTTGCTCCGCCCACTTCCGGCATCAGACTGTCAGGCTGGCGCTGTCGTCCTCACGCTGCTATGACGTATGGTTCTGCAGTTGGTTAGTATCATAGACAGTATATGGTTAGTATTGGAGATTTTCACTCTTCTGACCAGCAGGGGTCGCCAGCGCATCCCAACAGTGAATCATTTAGCGAATCAACTCATTAATTTGATTCAAAAGCTTCGTTTCTCCCGTCACTGTACATGTAGTGTAGTGTGGGCTCAGTGGAATTCTGCCAATTTATACCTTCAAATCTATTCAATACACATATATATAAACATTTTTAATTTATATATGATCTACATATTCAGGCTAGATCTGTGAAATTAGAAATGGCAAGTCTCTGAAAAATTAGAAAATTATTTTACTACTGTTGTCTTTACGTAGGGTAAATTCTTAAACGTGTTTAGGAATATATTTCAACCTGTTGAATGTCCGCTGTTTGTGCGCAGTGCGCGTGCGCCGCCGTGTGGACACCACTGATCATGCTGAACACTGACATTAAATAATACTTTATATAGGTTCACAACGAGCTCAAAAGAACACACGCTTTATATATTAAAGCTTTTATTTATGTTAATTTAAATGCAAAGTTATATATTGTCAATTAACTATGAATTAGAAATAATTATAATTCGTATAATATAAATATAGCACATTAAAACATAAATATAGCAAATTAAAGGGCAAAAGACAAGCAATTTTGTCTAATTTTAAGCTGTGATGGAAACGGGGGGCGTGGCCTTATTGTGTCAGATTTACGTCACTTTGCTCGCAGCTGATTGGTCCAGTTTTGGTTGCAGAAAGGCACATTTTAAGGTATAATAACGGGCTGTGTCATCGTTTTTCATACTTCCTAGATCTTTGCAAACATGGTATTTCTGATGCAAGTAGGAGAATTCCCAGGTTACAAGTTGTAATTACGAGGACGTGAACGGGAATGAATCCGCTAAACGTGGACCATCAGGTATTGAGGTGTTAACATTAACATCATGCATTTCTGTAAACAATGCATCTGTGAAAAGCATTAAATAAAAATAACTTGACACGACACCCACTCGTACTCAAAATACGTTCACGTTTGAATGAATGAATACACATTAAATGCTTCAGTGATGGACACAGCGTTAGAGAATCCCACAAGAAATGTTCTGGTGATGTCACTGGAGCATCTGATGATGTCACTGGGGGATCTGATGATGTCACTGGAGCATCTGATGATGTCACTGGAG
The DNA here is from genome assembly GCF_949152265.1 of Phoxinus phoxinus. Taxonomy (NCBI): domain Eukaryota; kingdom Metazoa; phylum Chordata; class Actinopteri; order Cypriniformes; family Leuciscidae; genus Phoxinus; species Phoxinus phoxinus. The sequence continues at coordinate 747,723 of NC_136877.1, forward strand.
GATCTGATGATGTCACTGGGGGATCTGATGATGTCACTGGGGGATCTGATGATGTCACTGGAGCATCTGATGATGTCACTGGAGGATCTGATGATGTCACTGGGGGATCTGATGATGTCACTGGAGCATCTGATGATGTCACTGGGGGATCTGATGATGTCACTGGGGGATCTGGTGATGTCACTGGAGGATCTGATGATGTCACTGGGGGATCTGATGATGTCACTGGAGGACCTGATGATGTCACTGGGGGATCGGATGATGTCACTGGAGGACCTGATGATGTCACTGGGGGATCGGATGATGTCACTGGGGGATCTGGTGATGTCACTGGGGGATCTGGTGATGTCACTGGGGGACCTGATGATGTCACTGGAGGATCTGGTGATGTCACTGGGGGATCTGGTGATGTCACTGGGGGACCTGATGATGTCACTGGAGGATCTGATGATGTCACTGGGGGACCTGATGATGTCACTGGGGGATCTGGTGATGTCACTGGGGGACCTGATGATGTCACTGGGGGACCTGATGATGTCACTGGGGGACCTGATGATGTCACTGGGGGACCTGATGATGTCAGTATGGCTTTCCTCCGAGAGCTGAGAGCATCTGGTCTCGCTCCTCTGCGTTCGGCATGTCCGGCTTGACTCCGTCCCGTCGGCGCTGGAGCATCACTGCGTGCTGAGACCGGGAGACATCATGTTTATTCACCTTTATACAAGATCCCCAACACACACACACACACACACTTCCTGAAGGAAACCACACCACAACTGAAGCCCCGTTCACACCGCCACCGCCACGATCCCATTCATTCCAATCGGCGGTACGAGCGACAGAATGTGGGCGTGTCAAGCGGCGCGAGACACGCGACAAAAGTTCAGAAATTTCCACTTTATGCAAATGAGAAGCTATTTTCGCGAGCGACAACCAATAGGAAAGCAGACTTGCTCACGTCACCGCCTCGAGGGCGATTTCACCGTTTTATAAGATGTGACTGTGACCACACACACATATATATGGAGATAATAAAAATGATGCATGGAAAAGAAACTCAGTGAGTTTAATTCACACACTTATAGTTGGAGTGTTGTAGATTTATGATGTGAGTTTAGCACTGCTGCAGTTCACCTTACAGTTTCTCCTGCATCATGTTGACTATCCGGGACAAGAACATTGATTATGTGTCAAATTCGAATGACAGTAATTTATGACAGTATGAGTGAGTTTAATTTGTTGATTAATCGATCGTTAATCTAGTAAATGATTCTGAACACTGCTGTGGTAATATAAAAACACTGTCCCAACAGCATATCATTTCTTTTCAGCTAATTCCTAGTCAAATTAAAATAATATAGTTGTATATATCGTTGTGATGATATTTTGTATAGATATGGCCAGACATGCAGTCTACCGACAACATTAGAGCGACAGCACTACGAACGCTACGACGCGACTCGCGGCACAGAGACTAGCGACGCGACTCGCGGCACAGAGACTAGCGACGCGACTCGCGGCACAGAGACTAGCGACGCGACTCGCGGCACAGAGACTAGCGACGCGACTCGCTGCACAGAGACTAGCGACGCGACTCGCTGCACAGAGACTAGCGAAGGGACTCTCTGCACAGAGACTAACGACGCGACTCGCTGCACAGAGACTAGCGAAGCGTCTCGCAGCACAGAGACTAGCGACGCGACTCGCAGCACAGAGACTAGCGACGCGACTCGCAGCACAGAGACTAGCGAAGCGACTCGCGGCACAGAGACTAGCGAAGCGACTCGCGGCACAGAGACTAGCGACGCGACTCGCTGCACAGAGACTAGCGAAGGGACTCGCTGCACAGAGACTAGCGACGCGACTCGCAGCACAGAGACTAGCGAAGCGACTCGCGGCACAGAGACTAGCGAAGCGACTCGCGGCACAGAGACTAGCGAAGCGACTCGCGGCACAGAGACTAGCGAAGCGACTCGCGGCACAGAGACTAGCGAAGGGACTCGCTGCACAGAGACTAGCGACGCGACTCGCAGCACAGAGACTAGCGAA
>NC_136877.1:759771-832271 GCF_949152265.1 Phoxinus phoxinus
TTTGTTTTCTCTGGGAATAATACCGACGGGATAGCGTGGCGAACTCACACGCGTGTTTAAACGCTAAAAAGTGCGCGCCGCGCGAAAGTTCTGACAGGATTTGCGATACGAGCACCTTTCCGTGTTTAATACACACGCTGTTTAATTTCGACACAGTTTACAGAGTTCGCGGTGTGTGAGTCGCGGTCAGTGTGTTTATTGACTATATTAGGGGTGTCATTGAGTCACTATAGCGAGAGAAGCTGCTTGTCAATATCGCAAACAACCAAAATGGTGGGAGAAGTGAAGGACTAACTAATTATGAGATGCTCTGCGCTCATCTGGAGATTCTGCTCTGGGAGAAAGCCCTCTGTGATTGGTGGATCATAAACATTAACGCGCATAGTAATGATAATGAGTTTTAATTTATCACGGAGAGGTCAGTCATATATAATATCAGAGTTATTAGTTGTTATACTGGACGCGTTTCTGCAGAATCTCAGCGCAGATTTACTGTATAGCTCACAATCAATAGTTTCAGATGCTCGTGCATGTGATGATGATGATGGCGCTCGTGCGCGAAATACACGAACTGTTGAAATCTATTTTTAATGTGCAGTCGTTTCAATGTTTATTTGATGTGTGTGTGAGTATTTATATACAGTATATGGTGGATTGTATGATTCCCATCTCGTATCTGCGGTAGTTAGGGACCTCCACCCCCTCCTGACGCGCGTGTGTACGGCGTCGAGCCGAAGGGTCACCGGGTTTACCGGGTTTACCGCGCAGTTGTTACGGAGGTTCTTCTTCTGTTGCTGCGAGTGGAAGAAAGTTCGCGGTTCTGCAGAACACGTCAGAGGTTTCCCGCGCAGAACTGGTGTCGGAAAGAGAGTTAGCATCATAACAGACTCATATTCTCACATTTAGACCTCATAATGGTGTTTTAATTTTGGTATGTTGTCTAAAAGGTGGAATGATTGGTGGACTGATTGGTGGACTGCGTAATGAAATCACTGTAAAAATAAAGAAATACGTCGGTAGAAATAGAGCACAGCGGTCTGTACGAGTGTGAGGCTATTCTACAGGTGTCTGTCTCACCTGTGTTTTTAATATTTTATTGTGTCTGGATAATAATTACAGTGGGCTACATGTTCCTTTCACATGTGGTGCATATGACGTTCAAGATTAGTTCATCAAAGTAAATGTTTTTTAGTTTTTTTTTTGCTTAATTTTCGCTGAGAAATAATTGTTTTATTTGTTATAATTTAAAACTGATATGCATCAAAATGTCTAACTAAATGATGAAACTCTGCAGGCTTTAGTAATATTGCCCAAAGAGAGCTAATAAGCAATACAAATATATATTTTTATTTTTTATTTTTATACTACAGACCAGAAATGTGTTTAACAATATAAGAATATTTTGGGGGAAAGTATTTTAATTTTGTTCTGTAATAGTTTATACCTAAATACATCGTAATTTAAACTAAATTCATTTTATAACTGTATCATATATCTCTTTTAATTTCTTTTATAAATGGTTTAATTTCGTGATTACTTTAATTCCTTTCGGTAAAGCACTTTGAATTGCCATAGTGTGTGAAATGTGCTTTCTAAATAAACTTGCCTTTCCTTAAATATATTAGCCGTTTAATTAAGCATTACCAAAATTAAAATACTAAAATTTTAAAGCCATTTAGGTAATGTTACGTATTTTCATGAATCATGGAAATGAAAGAGCTGATTAGATGTTGGAAGGCGTACGAGAATAAATTATTGGTTTAAACTTTTTATTTATTACTATTTTATTAAAAAAAAATTATTAAGAATGTTTAAATATTTACAGAGTTGTTATATATAGTGAATAATCCAGCATGGGTCAGTTATAAAGGAAAAGTGTGAGAGAAAACATTTATTCTGGCTGGTGTTTAGCTAAACATTAAAACTTTAAATTAGCATTTGCCCTTTGACTTTTCATTCAGCTGGAATAGTAAAGACGTGCATGGAATGAGGGGTTTGTATAGCATTAAAAACATGTCAAACTATTGAGTTAAATTTATAAAGTGATTTTATACATTCATAAAGTGAATGCAATCGATGTCTGAATGTCCTAAAAACTGAACGTTTTTCTCGTACATACGGCAACGTTGTCAAAACTGTCTCCGTTCACACGGATCCATGAAAATGATCAAAAACGCTGTATTATAACCCAGTAGGGGGCGACGTCACAGTGTAAATAAACACTACGCGCCTATAGACTAAACACGTAATAGAACACAACGTCACCGTCTTCACAAATTAGCGTTTTTGTAGTTTATACGGATACGATAACGTATAGTTTTCAAAAGCTTGCGTTTTCAGACCCCAAAACGCCGATGTCGTGTTTAACGGCCGGAAACATGTAAAAAGTTTTTACTTGGAAGCGGTGTCGTGTAAACGTCCCCTTAGGGGTTTTTCATGCGCATACATGTTACGTGTGCATTATAGTGTTTCTTTACAAAGTGAAATCGCCATCTACTGGCCTGGAGGACGAATAAAAGCGTTTTTAAAAGTTCTCGTGGATCTGTGTGAACGGGGATCGTTTTGACAATGTTGCCTGTACGCGAAAAAGGAAAAACGTAAAAAAAAAAAACTTTTACGTTTTAGTACATCGTTGTCATGTAAACGTGTCCTAAAATAATGACATTAAAAATTTGGATAAAAAATAGCATTTGCCTGATCTGAGATTTTCCTACATATAATGCAGAAAGAAGCGTCGCCTTTTACACGTCACATATCCTGCATCGTTTTGAGTTCTATGCTAGGTGTGTATTTATTGCATGTTTTGTTTATTTTTAAATAATGCAGCGTATCACTGTCGTCACAGAATTTACACTTTACAAGTAAATCATCTTACAGCACTGTTATTATTCGGTGATTGTGCCAATTAATGCTAGCAACATGTTAAAAACAGGCTACTAGCAATGTGCTAATTAATGCTAGCAACATGTTAAAAACAGGCTACTGTGCTAATCCATGCTAGAAACTTGTTAGCAAAGTGCTATTTCATGCTAAAAACATACTAGCAATGTGATAATCAATCGTGGAAAAACATGTTAGCAACTTGCTAGAACATGTTAACAACGTTTTATTGACTGAATAAAATCTTCAAACTTAAAGCTTTTAAAAGTCATGTCATCAAACTTTACTCATTAGTTTTAGCTAATGTTAAACAGTAAGTTATTGTTATTTTGTGTTTTTGGCTTCAGAAAAAGCTGTAAAATCTCTAAAGTGTCTTTTGTAATGTTTGTTTTTGTTGCTGTCTCTTTCTCAGGGCCTTGCGTCTCTGCTGTGTTGACGATTTGGGCTTTTACGCGCTCTTTGTCCAACGCATGGCTTGCTGTCGCTAGGTTGCCATGGCAACAGTATCTCCCACCGACGCGGCAGAACACTGTCGAGTGAGGAAGAGGAGAGTGGAGGGGAAAGCGAGGAAGAACTTCTCCTGTCAGCTGTGCGAGAAGGCCTTCAACAGCTTGGAGAAGCTGAAGGTACACTCGTACTCCCACACGGGGGAAAGGCCGTATCGCTGCACACACACAGACTGCACCAAGGCCTTCGTCTCCAAGTATAAACTCCTACGGTAGGTGCTTGTGTTCTAACAAACAATGTAATGCGCATTATAGGTCTGATGCGAACCCACTCTCTCTCTCTCTACATGGGCGAGTAGATACCCTTTCTTTTGTCACTTTATTTAATTTCCCTTAAAACTCACCAAAATTACATATTTAAAAAAATGTCTTGGAAAAAAATTCCTCGTGCCTTAAAATATCTTGAATGTAACTCGACACCCTTGCCTCATTTAGTATGAGCGGTTCTATGAATATGCAAATGAGCAGCAGCTCAGAGATCCACTGGTTGACGATCACACGATTACAAAATACCTTGTAATCTGATTGGTTACAAGGTATTTTGTGACGTCAGAAACACCAGCGATTTCAAACCGTGTTTTTGAACTTACACATGCATAAAGCATATTAAAAACACCACATAGACACATAAACAACATTAAAAGCTGGATTTACACCACAGGGGGACTTTATTCCTTATTATTATTCCTTTCACCTGTTCTCCATTTAATTAGCTCTTAGTGAATTTAAGTCCTGTCTTTTTGCAAGCGACCTTCATGCTGTTCCCCTGTTGAGCCTGGAGCAGAAACACTACTCCCTGGACACCAAACGCACTCCCCCGGCCACTCGTTCTGCGTGTTCAGGGCACGCCTCCCAGGGAGTGGTCCTCGTGACAACTTTGCCGCATTCGTGGCGCCAGCCCCAGAGCCCAGTCAGTCTTCACCTGTGCCCACCACAGACACGGAGCCCAGTCAGTCTTCACCTGTGCCCACCACAGACACGGAGCCCAGTCAGTCTTCACCTGTGCCCACCACAGACACGGAGCCCAGTCAGTCTTCACCTGTGCCCACCACAGACACGGAGCCCAGTCAGTCTTCACCTGTGCCCACCACAGACACGGAGCCCAGTCAGTCTTCACCTGTGCCCACCACAGACACGGAGCCCAGTCAGTCTTCACCTGTGCCCACCACAGACACGGAGCCCAGTCAGTCTTCACCTGTGCCCACCACAGACACGGAGCCCAGTCAGTCTTCACCTGTGCCCACCACAGACACGGAGCCGGAGCCTGCCTCGGACAATGAGCCAAAAGACCAACCTGAGCCGCACCCCGTCCTGGAGCCTGAGCCCAACGACGTGACCAGGTTCGTGAGCCGGCAACAGCGACCTGTCCCCGAGGGAGTTCTTGTGGTATTCGTGGGCATGGAATGGAGCCCCGCCTACTGGTGCTGAGCTGCCACTGGCCTCTGACTGTGAAGAGAGTTGCTAGAGAGTATTCCCCTTCACCGCTGGTTCTGCCTAGCCCTGTGTCTACTGTTTCCTTCCTGTTTCTACACTGGTCCCGCCCAGGGGTGTATTTCCCTAAAGCATCGTTAGATAACTATGGTTGCAAGTTCCGTCGTTATCAGCATAGTTCAACGAGTCGGTCTTTCCTGAAAACCTTGCAAACAGCATCGCAAAGTTGTGTGTTTGGAACGACAGATCTCGACCTGTGGTTAGAAGCAGAGTTTCTTGTTTGCATGACTTGTGGACTCAATAAATCCTTATCTTGAGCAAAATAAGCAAGCTGACATTCAGTACAATCTGTATATTTAATTTAGAATACATACAAATGTCAATTACGTCTTTTAGTTTATCAAGAGATTTAAAGCGTCATTTTGAAGACTACTACTACGTAAGAACAAGCCTAGATTGAATTTGTAAATAAAGCAAAATAAAAAGTCCTCAGATGCCATGTTCAAAACATCTAGCATTAATTCCATCTCACACAGATTTATTAAAAGTAGTTATTACTCCACTAATTGAATGACAACATTAACCAACACGGTTGAATGACGAATTTGCAACAATATGGTTTCGGGAAACAGTCTTGACTGGCTACTTGATTTCTTCAACAGTGTATCGTACTATGGTAGTGAAGCAGCCTCCCAGCCTCCCTCTCCCACCTCCTCTACCAAAGCCAGTCAGTTCCCCAACCCTGTCATCGCTGTTTTCTGTCAGTCCCTCGGCTCATGCTCAGTGGATCCGCCTCGAACCTTTCAGTCCCTAGCTCCATCTTGGTGTGAGGATCCCCTCTCTCTGCCTCCAGCCACCAAGCCCCGGACTCCACCTCGGCCCTCCGACCCTTTAGTTCCACCTTGGCTCCTTGCTCTCTCGTCTCCACCGTGGCCCCTCATCCCACTGGCTCTGCCTGGCTCACTCATCACTCCATCTCTGCCTTGGTCAGGCGTCACCCTATTTCCACCAAGGGATTCCTGGCCTCCGCCCTCCATCCCTTCAGACCTTCGGCTTCACCTTCCCTCCGGCTCTGCAATTGTCCCCGGTTGCTCCGACTCCACCGCGGTCTTCCGGTTCTTCGCCTCCGACTCTGTCCCATGAGCCATCAGCTCCACCTTGGCCCTCCAGACCTGCGCTGTCACCCTGGCTCTGTATCTCCTCGGCTTTGTTTAGATCTCCACCACCGCCGGCTCTGTTACAGAAGATCGCACTCCTGGTCCCTCCTCCTAGGGCTCGACCAGGGCTCCTCCCTCCTGCAACCCTGCCTTGGATCATCTTGCTGGCTGTGGCCTGGGTCCCTGCCTGGCTACTCCTGTTCCTGGCTTCTCCTGCTCCTGGCTCCTTCTGCTCCTGGCTCCTCCTGCTCCTGGCTCCTCCTGCTCCTGGCTCCTCCTGCTCCTGGATCCTCCTGCTCCTGGCTCCTCCTGCTCCTGGCTACTCCTGCTTCTGGCTCCTTGTGCCCCTGGCTCCTTGTGCCCCTGGCTCCTCCTGCTCCTGGCTCCTCCTGCTCCTGGCTACTTCTGCTCCTGGATCCTCCTGCTCCTTGCTACTCCTGGCTACTCATGCTCCCTGGCTCCTCCGGCTCCTGGCTTCTCCTGCTCTTGGCTACCCGATGCTCCTGGCTACTCCTGCTCCTGGTTCTTCCTGCTTTTGGCTCCTTCTGCTCCTGGCTACTTCTGCCCCTGGCTCCTCCTGCTCTTGGCCACTCCTGCTCCTGGCTCCTCCTGCTCCTGCCCCCTCCTGCACCTGGCTACTCCTGCTCCTGGTTCCTCCTGCTTGTGCTCCTGGCTCATGCTGCTCCTGGCTACCCCTGCTCCTGCTGGTCCTGGCTCCTCCTGCTCCTGGGTACCCATGTTCCTGACTGCTCCTGGCTCCTCCTGCTTATGGCTCCTCCTGCTCCTGGTTACTTCTGTTCCTGGATCGTCCTGCTCCTGGCTCTTCCTGCTCCTGGCCACTCCTGCTCCTGGCTCCTCCTGCTCCTTGCCCCTCCTGCTCCTGGCTCCTCCTTATCTTGGCTCCTCCTGCTCCTGGTTCCACCTGCTCCTGGCTACTCCTGATCCGGGCTCCTGCTACTCCTGGCCACTCCTGCTCCTGGCTCCCCGGCTTCTGGCTCCTCCTGCTTCTGGCTCCTCCTGCTCCTGGATACTCCTGCTCCTGGCTCCTCCTGCTCCTGGATCCTCCTGCTCCTGGCTCCCCCTACTACCTGGCTCCTCCTGCTTCTGGCCACTCCTGCTCCTGGCTCCTCCTGATCTTGGCTCCTCGTGCTCCTGGCCCCTCCTGATCCTGGCTACTCCTGCTCCTGATTCCTCCTGCTCCTGGCTCCTCCTGCTCCTAGCTACTTCTGCTCCTGGCTCCTCCTGATCTTGGCTCCTCGTGCTCCTGGCCCCTCCTGCTCCTGGCTACTCCTGCTCCTGGTTCCTCCTGCTCCTGGCTCCTGGTACTCCTGGCTCCTCCGGCTCCTGGCTACTAATGTTCCTGACTACTCCTGCCCTTGGCTTCCCCTGCTTCTGGCTTCTCCTGCTCCTGGATACTCCTGCTCCTGGCTCCTCATGTTCCTGGCTCCTTCTGCTCCTTGCTCCTTCTGCTCCTGACTACTCCTGCTCCTGGCTCCTCCTGCTCCTGGTTACTTCTGCTCCTGGATCCTCCTGCTCCTGGCTCCCCCTACTACCTGGCTCCTCCTGCTCCTGGCCACTCCTGCTCCTAGCTCCTCCTGCTCTTGGCTCCTCCTGCTCCCGGCTCCTCCTGCTCCAGGCCCCCCTGCTCCTGGCCCCTCTAGCTCCTGGCCCCTCCTGCTTCTGGCTCCTCCTGCTCCTGGCTACTCATGTTCCTGGCTACTCCTGCTCCTGGCTCCTCCTGCTCCTGGTTCCTCTTGCTTCTGGCTCCTCCTGCTCCTGGCTCCTCATGTTCAGACTACTCCTGCTCCTGGGTACTCATATTCATGACTACTCCTGCTCCTGGCTCCTCCTGCTCCTGGTTCCTCTTACTTCTGGCTCCTCCTGCTCCTGGCTCCTCATGTTCCGACTAATGCTGCTCCTGGCTACTCCTGTTCCTGGTTACACCTGCTCCTGGTTCCCTTATGTTCCTGGCTCCTCCTTCTCCTGGCTACTCCTGGCTCCTCCTGCTTTTGGCTATTCCTGCTCCTGGCTCCTCCTGCTCCTAGTTCCTCCTGCTCCTGACTCCTCCTGCTCCTGGTTACTCCTGATCTTGGCTACTCCTGCACCTGGCTCCCCCCTGGTTCCTCCTACCCTCCACTCCCCCATGTACTGTTTTGCCTGTCTATGTTTGGCTACACCCCTCTCCAGCTCCACATCCCCTTCCCTCACTCCTCAAATAGACTCTTTACGGCACGAGTGAGGGGGAGCCACTGTAACATGTATGCTCCATTTTTATTTAGTTTTCATTGTGTGTTAGTTATGTCTATGTACCCTGTCATTTGATACCCTTTGTTCTGGTACCCTTTGTTCTGTGTCGATAATATGAAGGTGTTGTTGAGTCTGTTTCACAATGTAAAACTAGTATGTTTGCATAGAGTTCTTCTTAAAATCTTAACACATTTTCCAAGACCAGATATACTCAATTTCATTAGGAGCTTTCGCACCGGAGGAACCTTTTCATAGTTCCAAGAACTATTGGCGGGATTTTGCCATGTTCGCAACGCAGGAACTAGGAACAATTTTAGATCTAGGAACTCCTTTTGGAGGAACTAATTTACTCCTACTTCAGAGCCGGTCTAAACCAGCACTATAGGAACTATCCGTGACGTAAGTGTACGCTGATACACTGACCAGCACCTGCCATTTATAAAAAAAAGCTGTGTAAAAACAGATTATAGCCTATATATTTTACTCAACAAACTAACTCTATGAACATGGAAAACCATGGCCTCTTAACCTTTATGCTGAGGAGAAAATCCAACGCAACTTTGAGGGGACCAAGAGAAACATGATTATGTGTTTCTGCTCAGCAACACTGGACATCAACGACATGGCAAACGCTAATTATTTTTCATTGTGTCTACTATATATGTATGACAGTTCTATCTAATAACGTATTAGACAGGACTGTTAGACAGATCGTAAACTAATGGACACGGAGAATGCTAGCACTGAGCTCAGGCTCTGGCGTTCTCAGCGCCGTCAAAATAAAGGTCCGCTGGGCCGTCAAAATAAAAGTCACAACAAGAACCGCGGCTTACGTCACTTCAGAGTTCCTACTGGCGGTGCGAATGCAACCAGGAAAATGTTCTCGGGGAACTATCCTGGTGGCTAATTCCTAGAACTAAGTTCCTAGAACTACCCGGTGTGAAAGCCCCTATTATATGACATTTGGTCATCAAAAGGGATTGCTCCTGGTATGGTCAGTGTACGCTAATGCATATTTGTGTCCATAGGCACATGGCCACACACTCGCCAGAAAAGACCCACAAGTGCAGCTACTGCGAGAAGATGTTCCACCGTAAAGATCACCTGAAGAACCACCTCCACACACACGACCCCAACAAGGAGGCTTTCAGCTGCACGGAATGCGGCAAGAGCTACAACACCAAACTTGGCTTTCGTAGGCACCAAGCCCTTCACGCTGCTCACCGTGGAGACCTCACGTGCCAGGTGTGTCTGCAGTCGTACCCGAGCACTCCCCTGCTGCTGGAACACCTGCGCGGGCATGCTGGGAAAAGCGCCACCGCGACTAAAGAGAAGCGACATCAGTGCGAACACTGCGAACGGCGCTTTTACACCCGTAAGGACGTGCGACGCCACCTGGTGGTGCATACGGGACGTAAGGATTTTCTGTGCCAGTATTGCGCTCAGCGATTCGGCCGTAAGGACCATCTTACCCGCCATGTTAAGAAAAGCCACGCTCATGAGCTGCTTAGGGTGAAGGCGGAGCCTGTTGATTTAATGGAGTCTCAATCCTCACCAGCATCCGGGCCACTCACGCTAAGATATCCACTAGGTCATGCTTCTTACTCGCCAACTCCGCCGCTAAGGGCGGAGCTCGAAAGCTATCTCCTCGAGCTACAGGCTGAAGATACACCCAAGCTGAGCGCTTCCGCCACGGTGACTGGAGAGACGACGTCGTCCCTGGACTTTCTGTCTCCACTGTTTAATTTTCTGCCTTACAGCCAGGGGGCGGGGCCTACTTTGGGAGTGGCTTACAACCAAGAGGAGGGGCTTCTGGCCACGCCCATCCAAGACACACCGGAGCCTCTTAGCCTTCTTCACACAATCTCACACTCGCAAAGCAATGCACTTGCTCCCAGTTACACACACCCACCATCTCTGAATACAACCACCACCCTGCCTCGCTTCCACCAAGCCTTCCAGTAGCCCAAATACATTCACAAACAAACAAAGTGCACTTTTTATCATCAACTTAGCTCTTAATCAAGTTCCAACAAGCACAGTCCAACAAATCACCGCATTTTAAAGGAAAGTAGGGATGCTGCGATATGAACATTTTGGCCTATAACCGATAACTCTTTATATTTGAAAGCCGATAACCGATATATTGGCCGATAAAACTAAATCCAAATTTTTGTATCATTTTTGAGAGCCTGATTACAAAAACATAAGTCTCACAATTAAAAGCCACGTCCCAAACACACAATTATAATGTTCTCATAATAATTGTATGTAGCCGATATGACAGACTTGTGTTTTAAAGTGATTCCAATCATATTTCAAGCAATTCAAAACCATCATGTTGAAAAGTGAATTGTCTCAGCTGATGGAAATAATTCCATTATTTATCGGCTTTAATATATCGGTCATAATAGACTTATTAGGCCGATAACGATAGCATCAAAAATGAACATATATCGGCCGATACCGATATGGTGGCCGACATATCGTGGAAGGAAAGTCTTGAGGACAGTATCACGCGTTTGCTCATTCAAGAGATCACAGATGCATTACTCGTTTCATGTTCTAGAGGTGTTTACTGTACCTGAATATTTAGAAGCAGAGCTCAGTTTGCAGTGACGTGCAGCTCTCAAAATGCAGAGAGACAGTGCGTAGTTTTAATGTCCTCTCGTTATTAACACTAGCGGTGTTGAAGTTCCATCAAAGCTAAACGATCATTGATCTAATGTTGTTTCCATCTCTTTGTTTGTTGTATGGCTCATGAACTGTTGGTACTGAACTACCAGCGTTTTAGTGACCATGTCACAACTATTTACAGCCAAAGGCAACCAAAACCTTCATAGCTATAGAGAGGAAGGCTCATCTCGTTATGTTTTTTGTTTTTTGATGGCTGTTTGCCTTCATGCTGCTGCTCGTTGTAAGGGCCTCAAAGGACACCAGCGCAGGAATGCTTCACAATTCACACCAACAAAGGGAAAGAAGGACGAAGAAACACACACACACACACACACTCTCTCTCTTACTTTATTCAACCTCATCCACCCGAATGCTGGCTGTTGCACTGATCAAGGCTAACGATGAACCAGTTTTTGCTGTCTCGGCTTATAAAACTCCAAAATACAATCTGTGACATCACCTTGACTCCTCTGAACATAAGCTGAAGATTTAGTCTCTAAATCAAATGAAGGTTTTTCGCATTGGCAGCGATTTTGCAAAGTCATTCGTTTTCAGTGAGACTTGGCGATTCGAGGCGACACAAGGGACTCGACTTTATGCAAATGGCCAGTGACGCAATGTGCCGGCTACTAACGGGAGTCCGCACAGATGTGGTGTGATCGGTCACATGATCTGTCCCAGAATGCAGCAGTTGAGTAGGAATGCCTCAGTATGAGTTGGGTTGAGACTCACTGCTCTAGAGACCAGTGTTGGGGGTAAAGCTTTACAAGTAACTTGAGTTACGTAATCAGATTACTTTTTTAAAGTAACGAGTAAAGAAGCGCATTACTTTTAAATTTAAAACTCTCTGGGCCCTATCATACACCCGGCGCCAGGCGCGACGCAAGAGTTTTTTTGCTAGTTTCAGCCCAACGCATTTATCATTTTCACGTCCTGCGTAGCAAATGCATTTGCGCTTTTTGTCAGTGGCGCAATATTTTGTTTGTTATTTAAAGAGCGCGTTAGTAATATGAGTCTATAGACCGTGTGCGCCAGAGAAACAAGCGCGCAGCATCTTCAGAATATTGCCTTTGAACTTGCGTTTTTGCGGTCGCTCGGTATCTCTCAATGGCATCGCTGTCCAGGAGTAATATTAGCTGGTGAAGTGGATTTACTTATTGTAAAGTTAACGAAAGTTCTTATGAGGATTGTAATGTTTAAAGCAGATGTCTTAGCAAAATGTAAGTAGACCGGGAAGATTTTAAAACGAGCCGTTCATCATAAATACGCAAGATCGCTGTGAAAATACAGACCAGGAGACAAAAGACAATGAGCCAGCGCTGAAAAGGGGCGGGGCTACAGAAAGCCTATTGGCGGGTCCACAACGCACGCGCGTACACTCTGCTTAATACACACACACACAGCTTTAGGCCCTGTTTACACGAGAACGCTCGCGGGTGAAAACTTAAAAATATTTTATCGGATGTGCCTTTTGTTTACACGGTGACGGCGTTTTTGGGGCTTAAAAACGCAAGAAAGTGAAACCCCCTCCAGAGTGGAAATCTTAAAAACGCTCCACCGCCGCGTTCCCGTCTAAAGGGTAAAAACGGTAAATACGCAAAAGTCTGCTAGACAGTGAAGGCGTCGCGTACGCGTTTACGTCACAGGCATCGCCAGTACAGGACAATAACAAAACATTATCAAACTAAAATATAGCATTAATTTCACTGACAAAAATAATAATAATTCTGAGCGACACGTGAAGTTAAACAGCATCTTTACCGTATTAAACATGAAAAACTGTGTCAGCGTCTCTTTCACTCTCAGTGCTTCACATCGCCACCTAGCCGCCTGGAGTGCACACTACATCCAATCTCACACACTTTTGCGTCACCATATGCACGCAGATTTCCCCCCATAACGCTCGTCTAAACGCAGAATAGAAAGTAATAACGCAACGCCACTTTTGCGTTTTCTCTTCAGATCGTTTCTGTGTAAACATAACCTTAATCTCGTACACGGACAGATCCGTTTCTTTGCAATTCCATGCAAATTCCGTCATGTAAATAGCGAATCCGCCATGGCTCGAGCCCAACTGGCATTTAAAGGGAATGGGAGACTCTGATTGGTTTATTGCACGTTACGCCCAACACACACCCATTACTCATTAGGAGAATAGAGACGACACTTTTAGACCAGCGCCGGGAGCGCCGACCATTTGTCCCGTCGCTAAAGTGCGCTTGTGCCGTGCGCTTACATCGTTAAAATAGGGCCCTCAGAGTTACAGATATCTGAGTTACTGTTTCAAATAAAGTAATAAAGTAAAGCAAGTTCCTTTCCCCCGTTTAGTGACCTCTAGTGGACAATCGTGAGTTCGCGTTTCCTTTAGCCTGAGGCTTATTCAATTCACTTTTGCTGTGAAAATGCCTTTACATCAGCCAATAATATAACTTTTTTTTTTGTTATTAAAAAATAAACCAGAAGCCCAGGTGAGAAAACGTTACGCAAAAGTAACGTAACACGTAACTTTCCATAAAAAGTAAATAAGTAACGCAATTAGTTACTTTTTAGTGAGTAACACAACATTGTAACACGTTACTTTCCCCAACACTGCTAGAGACACGTGTGTGTGTGTGTGTGTGTGTGTGTGTGTGTGTGTGTGTGTGTGTGTGTGTGTGTGTGTGTGTGTGTGTGTGTGTGTGTGTGTGTGTGTGTGTGTGTGTCTTTTTTGATTTAGTTTGTCCGAAGGTTGTTAAAAGCTTAAACGTTCAGAGAACCTCCGCTTCGGGGCGTATGCTTCATAATAGCACTTTCAGAAAAAGATAATATGCCCTTTATTTTGTGAAAGTAACTCATAAATTAGTTTAGATATCATAATTAGCCTTTAGAAGATTTTAAGCATACATACACAACGCTATATGTGTGATATTTTTTTACAGGTACACTTCATACAGTGTTGATTTGTTGTTTTTATTGTTGTTGTTGTTGTTGTTTTGCTTTATTGCACAAAATATCAAACTGTCAGCGTCTCGGAAAATGAGGCTTCAGCCAAAAAAGGTCAATTCAGCAAAAATCACTTTAGCGAGTACAGCTACTCTACAGCTACAGGTTTTACAATCGCTAGCACACATTTCTCAACACTTATGATTTCTCTTTTCCTAAAACATTAAGAAATGTGTCCAAGCAATTGTACAACTAAACGTGTACGGTGTGTGTGATAGCTTCAGGAATCATCCGCTTCCATGAGTCTTCTAAACGAGTGAAGTCGTTCATTTCTTGCTGCTCAATCGTGTGTGTGTGTGTGTGTGTGTGTGTGTTCATTGGTACAATCACAGTTTATGAGTGACGCTCTGCAATAATCTGATGGATATGCTGCTAAAGGACAGTGTGAAGCCCTGCGCTGCGACAGACCCTCTCCTCGCTTTCAGAACATGAGTGTGTGTGTGTGTGTGTGTGTGTGTGTCGGGGTTATGTGAGCCATATTGTTCATGTATTTGTAATATGGTGCATATATATCATTTAGAGGATGGATGATGGATAGATGAAATAGCATTCCAGCCATAATTATGTGTGTTTTTTATGTCTCTGTAATGCCATTCTGTGCTAATGGCTAATGCTAATCATGCATATTTTACTTTAATGTATTTTACGAACTACTGTTGTACATGTATAGCCTAAGACAGAATCCCATATATATATATAAATATATATCTGTGTGTGTGTGTGTGTGTGTGTGTGAAGGCAGGCAGGCTGGTGGCAGCAGCTGTGTGTGTTGCTGATGAGAAGTGTGTGTGTGTGTGTGTGTGTGTGTGTGTGTGTGTGTGTGTGTGTGTGTGTTCAGACGACCTTTGCTGCTATGTGAGGAGAGGAGAGATTTGGTCCAGTGTTAATACTGTCCACAGTACTGAATGATCAATAAACACGAGAAGGACTCACTTTACCAAGAGTTTATTTTGTGTGTGTGTGTGTGTGTGTGTGTGTGTAAAGTTTATTCAGGTTGAGAAAAAATTACATTCCATGTGTATTTTGTTTTATGAATTACAATGTAAAAAATTCTGTTAAGTTTAATTATTTTTTAAATTAATTTTGATTCTATTCTATTTTTTATGTATATTTATTGAAGCCACGTTCATTTATTCGAGTGGTCCCGCTAAAAAAAAGAAGAAGAAAAAAAACGTTTTATGATTTACAATGTTATTAACATGTCTGTTCAGTTTCATTATTTTTTAAATAGATTTTTTATTTATTTAAATGTATTGAAGCCATGGTCATGTATCCGTTATAATAATGGCCATCATCCTCGGCGATCTCACTAAGCAAAAAATAATAATAAAAAAATCCCGCTAAACGCTCTTGTTCCGGCGGAAGTGCTGACGTCACGCAGTGCCCGTATGCTGCGTATAAAACCTCGCGCAGGCCGTGTTTCCGCCCTTTCGTGAAGGATCGCGTTCAGATCCCGTTGCTCTTCCTGACTCACCGCTGTTCTTCTCAGCCGTTGATACGAATAAGTCGGTCAGGAATTAATAATCATGGTAATTTGAAGTTATGATACCATTATCATACGTGTTTGTGTCGCATATGTTGTCTGTGTTCAGGTCTGTGTGTGTGTCCGAGTAAAAGCGCGGCGCTGGTGATCTCTCTGAGGGCTCGTGGTGTCTGAGAGATTCGCGGTCGAATATTATTTTATTTACCGTTTTATGCCAAGCGTTTGCTTGTTTTTCTATTTAATGATGTTTTAACTTAAAGTTTAAAGAAAACAAAAGTGTTAGTACACGCTAGCTTCACGTGCTCTCGGAAGTGTCCGCTTCTGAAGTCGGGTCTCCGAGCTCGGCGGCGCTGTGTTGTGGAGAACCGGAGTCACGGAGGACGACATGATTATTCTTGCTTGCATATTAACGTTAAGTCTTATTACATCCAAAATTATATTTATTTAGCGTCTGTATATTGTCCGCGCTATCTAGATGTTTATATGTATGAGCTTCTTTACCAAAAAGACACGGCGATGTAACTTGTGGGGGGAAAGTTTCCCAGTTATACTCGAGGACATTAATGTCCGATTTCCTACTTGGAAACTCGTGTTAGTCACGGTAATATAACCTTGCTAAATCTCTTCAGTAGTAGAGTACGAACATTTCAAAAATAAGAGTCCCGTTGCATTTCAGACTTACTACTAACGTTAGTTTTTTCCTGGATAGTTTATTGTGCAACCAACGCCAATAATATCAGTTACCTCAGTGTAAAGGAGGAAGTAGTACAAACAAAACTTAAATGTATGTTACAATTTTGGCACTTTAAAAAAATATATAAATCGTATCTGCAAAATACAGTATTGATCAGCCTCAGTTTCTTTAAACAAATAAGGATAAATCCAGTTTGTTCACACTGCTGTTCAAAAGTTTGGAGTGGATAAGATATTTAATATTGTTACAAATGTTAATAAAAAACGGTAATATTGTAAAATATTACAATTTAAGAACTTTTCCTTGTGAATATTTAGTAAAGTGTAATTTATTAATGTGATCAAAGCTGAATTTTCAGCATCATTACTGCAATCTTCAGTGTCACATGATCCTTCAGAAATCTGATTTGCTCATCAAAAAACTCAAAAGTTTGAGGTCAGAATTTTATTTTTTGGGAAAGAAATCAATACTTTAATTCAGCATGGATGCATTAAATTGATCAAAAATGACAGTTAAGACATTAATAATGTTACAATATATTCTATTTCAAATAAATTGTTCTGTTGAACTTTGCAATCCATTTTTTTTTTTTTTACATATTACTGCTCAATAATAATGTTTCTTGATATCAAATCATATACTGATTTCTGAAGGATCATGTGACACTGAAGACTGGAGTAATGATGCTGAAAATCAGCTTAATCACAGGAATAAATTACTATATTCAAATTAGAAAGTAATTTGAAATTAATATTTCACTATTACTATATGTATTTATAATCAAATAAAATGCTTGGTGAGCAGAAGATACTTTTAAAAACACAAAAGTACCGATCCCAAGCGTTTGAACGGCAGTGTATATATTCTGAATAAAGGTAGTGTGTGTTTGTAAGTGTTATAGGAGAGTGTGTACAGATGTTTAATAACCGCACGTGTGTGTTTACAGGCGTTTAAAGACACCGGTAAAGCCCCGGTCGAGGCCGAGGTCGCGATCCACCGGATCCGCATCACACTGACCAGCCGGAACGTCAAGTCTCTGGAGAAAGGTGTGTGTTTACGATAACCTGTCTGCTAAACACGGCAATGAGGAGGATAACATGTGTACGACTTAAACATGAGTTATAATATACGCTATTCTGAGCCGTTTTCCCCTGAACACTTTTGAGTGTGTGTGTGTCGGAAGGGTCGTCATTAATCTTGTGTTCTCTGTAGTTTGTGCTGATCTGATCCGAGGTGCGAAAGAGAAGAGCCTGAAGGTCAAGGGCCCCGTGCGGATGCCCACCAAGGTGAGACCCGTTCATGTTTACAGCGTTCTCTAGTGCAGCGTAAAATCACCAATAAAATGTAGAATCGATGTAACTCGCTTTACTTAAAATTTACATCTAAATATCAGTAACTGTTTTAATTGTCACTGTTCAAGTAATGTTGATTGCGTAACTCGAGTTGCTTGTAACGCGTGACCTGTGACTGTCCTGTGGTGATGATGATCAGTGTTATGTGAGTAAAGTGTGTCCTCTTCTCCCGCTCAGACCCTGCGCATCACGACACGCAAGACCCCGTGTGGCGAAGGCTCCAAGACCTGGGACCGCTTCCAGATGCGGATCCACAAGCGGCTCATCGACCTGCACAGTCCCTCCGAGATCGTGAAGCAGATCACCAGCATCAGCATCGAGCCCGGCGTCGAGGTCGAGGTCACCATCGCAGACGCTTAATAAACACGCCTCGCACCTCTGAACTCTGCTCTCTGCTGTGTTTATTCACACACACACACACCTGGTCTCTGCTGTTTATTCACACACACACCTGGTCTCTGCTGTTTATTCTCACACACTCCACTGGTTCTCCAGCTGGTAGACAGATCTATGGGTTTTCTTCTTTAGAACACAAACTTAAAGGAGCAGTTGTTGCGTTCCAATATAGATGATCTCGTTCTGAAGAAGAAACCACTATAGTACAGTCGTCAACATTTGAAGTGGATCAAAACCTTTCTTTAAAGTTATACATGAGTTCTGAGCTTATGAATCTTGTCTTATGAAGTGGATCGACAAAGTAAGTCACAGTTGTCCTGTGAGTATCGAGTGCCAAACATGCGATTCAATGAAATGCACTGAAAAATGAGTTGATAAGAGGCAAAGGTTTTAATGAGTTAAGATAAGTGTAAACTGACCAAAAGCATAGATAACTGAACGAGAAATGAATATAGATCTTTTCAAGCACATAACTAAAAAATACTGTGCTCTTTTCTTTGAAGCAAACTTAAAGGGAAAGTGGATGAGTTCCAATATTTATTCTCAACCTGTTCTGCTGAAGAAATGAGTTTTAAACCTGAGATTCAATGAAACATGACCTGAGAAATGAGTGTTGATGTGTACGATGTTAAGGGTTCTTTATTCTAAACAAGATGTTAAACAGAAATGAACAGACGTTTTTAAGCACCATCACTGAAGCTGAATGCTTTCCCCGGTGAAAATTATATCTAGTCTTTGTAAAAATATTATTTAACCGTGATGCTAAAATGAGCAGTACTTCTGCATCACTGATCTTGGTTAACGTTAATTGTGATATTTAATACATTTGTGATCATAAGTAAGTTTAATAAATGTTTTTATTAAAGATTAATGCTTTCTGAATGCATTAATGGTAAGTGTATTATGAATTGGTACGTCATACTAATAGAAAAACGGCTTGAATGTGGAAGTCATATTCATGTGAAAAGCGGAACATTTAATGAGGAATTAAATGTGCAGCTCACAAAACCTGAAATGTGCATTTATAAGAATATAAATATTTCTGTAACACTTAATAAGATTCACTAGTTAACATGAACTAAGAATGAACAATACTTCTACATCATTTATTATTCGTAGTTCATATTAATTTCAACATTTACTAATACATGATCAAAATCAAAGGTTGTATTTGTTAACATACTGTGAACTAACATGAACTAGCAATCAACAGCTGTATTTTAATTAACTAACATTAATAAATACTCTAACAAATGTTATGCTTATTGTTAGTTAACATTAACCAATGAACATTATTGTAAAGTGTTGACAATATTTCGTGTTCGGACAACCCTACCATCTTATTATATTACACACATTTAAAGCTAACTATATTTACAACTTTTAGTCCCAAAAGCCCAGAATGCACCTGTGATCTGACGTGAATCCACACCTAAATAACTCACAGGTGTGCTGAATGTCTTTAAGAGCTGATTAATGAGCAGGTGTGGCTAATGCATTCTGGGTAAGATCTCACCTGAGCTATTAAAGCTGGTTTTCGTGCCTGGAACGGTTTGAAACTATTATTCTCTAAACTGTAGACGTACATAGATTTCAAGTGTGTGAAACTGAACTTGCTTTAAGAACATAACCGTTATATGACCGTATAATCATGGCGATGGTTATGGATATGAATGAAGACACCGTGTTGGCGATGGAGTCGACGGCTTATGAACCTCATCATGCGCCTCTTCCAGAACTTTCTGGAGTTTCCTCCATAACATCACAGGTTATAAGACTGTAAATCCCGTTTGTAACACGTAGTGTCCATCTTTGTTTATATATATATATAGCGCTGTATGGTGTGTGTGTGCAGAGCGAGAGCGCTGAGATCCCTGAGCAACAGCAGCTTCGAGTTTACTTAAAAGTTCGGCCTTTCAGTGAAGAAGAGCTGAGAAGCAATGAAGAACAGGTGCGGTTAAACTCAATGAGGATGTTTGCCTTTGGAAATGTAGGACTTTAGAGGGGGGGGGGCATAATGCCCTTTTCACAAGGTCATGTAAAATACATCTCTGATGTCCCCAGGGCGTGTGTGTGTGTGAAGTTTTAGCTCAAAATACCCCACAGATATTTTTATTTAGCATGTTAAAATTGTCACTTTTTGAGGGTGAGCAACAACAGTTTTTGTGTCTGTCCCTTTAAATGCAAATGAGCTGCTGCTCCCGTCACAGGGGGCGGAGCTTTAACTGCGGCCCTCGCAAGGCTCGCGTGTGTGGTGTGTCGATTACCTCAGAGACACTGAAGTGAAAATATAAAAGGCTAAAAGTTTTAGATGTTCAAAACGGAGTCAGACAAAGATGGAGAGACTCAAGAAGTGATAACATGTAGAACAACAGGACGTCTCTGAACGGTTGAGTTTAGTAGCCACTAGCCAGGCCAGGGCTGGCAACTCTCCCTAAGCTAATACTTGTCACGTACGCTACACATCCATTTTCTCACGCAGACAAAAATCGCGAAGCAAAGTGGACACTGACAGCGACAGACAAGATATGAAGAAAATTCTCAGCTCTGTCAATTTTATTACGAAAATCAAACAATACCGTTTTGGCGCGTGGTAATTTGACGTGACAGATCGCGCCTCAGCGAATCGATCATCTCTTACTCTTTACTACAAGTTAATAGTAAATTAACACAAATGAACAATACAGAACAATTTACTGAAATGTATATGCCTCATATATCGATCAATAAGTGTTTTTCTACTGTGGAAAGAGGTCATAAATCAGCTAGAGAACATCACGTTACATTTACCTCAGGAAAGCCGTCATAAATCAGCTAGAGAACATCACGTTACATTTACCTCAGGAAAGCCATCAATGACCATAGAACATTAGTTTGTTAGAAAAATTAGCTGTGGAGTATTTTGCTAAATATGTGCACTATTACATATTTATTATATTTTTACTTATTATTTAAAATGTTTAAAATTATAACGTTGTTATAGTAAAAAACGCATATTTAATTAAGGTTTTTTTTTAACCTTTTATTAATACTAGCTGACATTGGCTCTCTGGATGTTACAGCATTAGGTGAGTTTTTATTTTTTATTTTTTTTAACATGCATCTACTTTACCTAATATTTATCCAAATTAATCAATATTGAATCAAGTTTGAAATCAAATCTCAAGAATTGATTTGAATTTTAAGTTTGTCTCAAGCAATAATAAAAACAGTAGCTTACCAGTCATTATTGTAGCCTTTGTAAACATTGTATTGTAACCGTAAACATTGTTGCCTAACATGTTGTCACTAAACCGTTTTGTCACCAAATGTTTGAATAATTCCTAGTCATTGGTTAGCATATTCTGTCATGATGATCTATAAATCGTGTCTGGGGATGGGGCTTGTGTACATTTTAGTGTTAGTGATGTCACAAACCCTAGTAGCTCCGCCCCCTGTGCCGGGAGCAGCAGCTCATTTGCATTTAAAGGGACAGGCACAAAACGGTGTGTTTTTGCAAACCATCAAAAAGTGACAACTTTAACATGCTATATAATAATATCTGTGGGGTATTTTGTGCCTAAACTTCACACACACACACACACACACACACACACACACACACACACTCTGGGGACATCAGAGATTTATTTTACATCTTGTGAACAGGGCTTTTTACCACCGCTTTAATGATTTCTGTAAAAAAAAAATTTTTTTTTTTTGCTTTGAACTTTTAGCGTCGTAACTTTGCAGATGTTTATGCTCAGAAATGTAATCCTAATTAACCACCCCTTCCTCTTTCCTCTCAGGGCTGTGTTGTGTTGGAGGACTCGGAGAACATCTCTCTTCACGCTCCTAAAGGATCCGCCAGCATGAAGAGCAGCGAGAAGGGCATCGGTCAACAGGTCTACAAGTTCAGCTTCACACAGGTGAAGGAGTTTAGTTGAGCTTCACACGGGTGGAGGAGTTTAGTTGAGCTTCAAATGGGTGGAGGAGTTTAGTTGAGCTTCACACGGGTGGAGGAGTTTAGTTGAGCTTCACACGGGTGGAGGAGTTTAGTTGAGCTTCACACGGGCGGAGGAGTTTAGTTGAGCTTCACACGGGCGGAGGAGTTTAGTTGAGCTTCACACGGGCGGAGGAGTTTAGTTGAGCTTCACACGGGCGGAGGAGTTTAGTTGAGCTTCACACAGGTGAAGGAGTTTAGTTGAGCTTCACACAGGTGAAGGAGTTTAGTTGAGCTTCACACGGGCGGAGGAGTTTAGTTGAGCTTCACACGGGCGGAGGAGTTTAGTTGAGCTTCACACAGGTGGAGGAGTTTAGTTGAGCTTCACACAGGTGAAGGAGTTTAGTTGAGCTTCACACGGGCGGAGGAGTTTAGTTGAGCTTCACACGGGTGGAGGAGTTTAGTTGAGCTTCACACAGGCGGAGGAGTTTAGTTGAGCTTCACACGGGTGGAGGAGTTTAGTTGAGCTTCACACGGGTGGAGGAGTTTAGTTGAGCTTCACACAGGCGGAGGAGTTTAGTTGAGCTTCACACGGGCGGAGGAGTTTAGTTGAGCTTCACACAGGTGAAGGAGTTTAGTTGAGCTTCACACAGGCGGAGGAGTTTAGTTGAGCTTCACACGGGTGGAGGAGTTTAGTTGAGCTTCACACAGGCGGAGGAATTTAGTTGAGCTTCACACGGGTGAAGGAGTTTAGTTGAGCTTCACACGGGTGGAGGAGTTTAGTTGAGCTTCACACGGGTGGAGGAGTTTAGTTGAGCTTCACACAGGCAGAGGAATTTAGTTGAGCTTCACACGGGTGAAGGAGTTTAGTTGAGCTTCACACAGGCGGAGGAGTTTAGTTGAGCTTCACACGGGCGGAGGAGTTTAGTTGAGCTTCACACGGGCGGAGGAGTTCAGTTGAGCTTCACACAGGCGGAGGAGTTTAGTTGAGCTTCACACGGGCGGAGGAGTTTAGTTGAGCTTCACACGGGCGGAGGAGTTTAGTTGAGCTCCACACGGGCGGAGGAGTTTAGTTGAGCTTCACACGGGCGGAGGAGTTTAGTTGAGCTTCACACGGGCGGAGGAGTTTAGTTGAGCTTCACACGGGCGGAGGAGTTTAGTTGAGCTTCACACGGGCGGAGGAGTTTAGTTGAGCTTCACACAGGCGGAGGAGTTTAGTTGAGCTTCACACAGGCGGAGGAGTTTAGTTGAGCTTCACACAGGCGGAGGAGTTTAGTTGAGCTTCACACAGGCGGAGGAGTTTAGTTGAGCTTCACACAGGCGGAGGAGTTTAGTTGAGCTTCACACGGGCGGAGGAGTTTAGTTGAGCTTCACACAGGCGGAGGAGTTTAGTTGAGCTTCACACGGGCGGAGGAGTTTAGTTGAGCTTCACACGGGCGGAGGAGTTTAGTTGAGCTTCACACGGGCGGAGGAGTTTAGTTGAGCTTCACACAGGCGGAGGAGTTTAGTTGAGCTTCACACGGGCGGAGGAGTTTAGTTGAGCTTCACACAGGCGGAGGTGTTCAGTTGAGCTTCACACAGGCGGAGGTGTTCAGTTGAGCTTCACACAGGCGGAGGAGTTTAGTTGAGCTTCACACAGGCGGAGGTGTTCAGTTGAGCTTTGGCCCGTGAGGGGAGGATGAGGGTTTAAATGTTGTTGTACTGAAACGCAGATCTTCGGGCCGCAGTGCTCCCAGACCGAGTTCTTCGACGGCACCATCAGCTCACAGGTGCACCAGTTCCTTCATGGCCAGAACGCACTGGTGTTCAGTTACGGGGTGACCAATGCTGGGAAAACCTACACCATACAAGGTGAACCTTATCGCACTCGCTCCTCCGGTGTGTTCAAGTCCTCCTGAGATCGTGTTTGCGAGGTCCTGTGGGATCGGCGGAGTGAGGAGTGCCAAAACTCCCAAAAAAAGTTTTTACGCTCTTATGGTTTTTCAGGCAATTCGAAAAAGAAATATTTCGCGCAATGGAAACAGTTTTTGCGCTTGTACAGTCACTTGACTTATAATGCGCGGTGTGTTCGGACAGAATACGAGACAGTTGTTTATTAAATTCATAAAAGAAAAAAATTATTACAGGAATACTGGATTCTAAACCTCAAAGAAACGCCACAATCAAGCTCGTTTCCTTGCCATTAATGCTTGGATAACACGCGTACGTCTCCTTCCGTTATTAATTATAATAATGGCCAGTGCGGCGGCTGTGATGTATAAACCTACCAATGTCCGTTGCCTTTTTTTTTTAATGACTTATCACGAGAGGAAACAATTATGTTTTAGTCGCATAACCTCGGTCAATGGAAACGCCGTCATTTCGCAATAGTTTTTTATCGATATTTAGAAAAAAAAAACGCAGAAGTTTTGCGCAAATCTGTAATGGAAACGTGGCTACTGACACGTAATGATCGGGGCTTTAAGAAAATCCCGAGCTTCCCACTCGTGTTTCCGACG
This sequence comes from Phoxinus phoxinus, assembly GCF_949152265.1. Taxonomy (NCBI): domain Eukaryota; kingdom Metazoa; phylum Chordata; class Actinopteri; order Cypriniformes; family Leuciscidae; genus Phoxinus; species Phoxinus phoxinus. The sequence goes on from NC_136877.1 coordinate 783,996, forward strand.
TTGTGTTAGCGTTCATGTGCGTTCAACTTGTAAACGTGATGATCACGGCCTGACTTGAACGCACCGCTTGACGCTCGTGTGCGCACCGTTTGACGCACATGTTCTCTTCGACGGCACCGGTTGCAGGCTCCCCGAAGGACCCGGGCGTTCTGCCGCGCGCGCTGGACGCGGTGTTCCGGCACGTGGCGGGCCGCCAGTACGAGCACGCCGACCTGAAGCCGTACCTGAGCGCGGATGTGCAGAAGCTGGACTCGGAACAAGTCAAAGTGGAGAAGAGCGCCAAGGCCGCCCTCTTCAGTTTACTCAAGGAGGTACGGGCTTCAGAACCGGCCGGGGTTTGGGTCACGGAACGGGCCCTCAACGTGTGTTTGTAACGTTTGTTTGCGGTTAGCCAGGAAAGTTTTTCGTTACGGAAATGATTTATTTTATTTTTTTGCAGAATATTTCCCTGCTGATGTCCTATTAACCTTTTCATATTTATTTTACACATTCTCCCGCATCATATGGTATAAGCGGCTTGGAAGATATTGTTTTAAGCAATATAAATAATCCGAGCACATAAACCATCATATGGAGGATTATATAAGATTGATTTTATACATGTAAGATTTAGTAACGTTTACCACAGTAACAGATCTTACATAAAGCACCAAATAACTGACTTCAATACATTAAAAAAGGAATAACAATTATATGACTGACTAATAGGATTATTGCATAAATGATCATGCCACTGAAGTAGTGGGACGTGCTTCTCTCTTTTGAAACTTAATTTTATGTTCTCTTCAATTAGACGTGTCGAATCTCTCTGAAATCACACTATATACACTCATACATATATTATATAATTCAACAAAGAGTTCGATAAACTAATGTTAGTCAGCAAAACTAAGCTTTTGAATCAAGCGAGTGCGTGTCTTTCTGTGGCAGAGCAGTAAAGTTACAAACCCACGTATGATCTATGCTTTTCATGCGCTTAACCGTGGCTCAACATTTTATAGCTATACAATTGGATTTATCTGAAGTTATAATGCGTTTTGACTGATCCAATCCAGGTTGTAATGAACCGTTGCAAAATATAGGCCTACTTTATGAAAAATGCTTGAATCTTTAAATAAAAGCGTAATCCCTGTGTGTCTTCTCTCTCTCAGGATCCTGAACCCACGAGATCCAGTCGAAGCAGGAGCTCGAACTCCTCCGTCAACAGCTTGTCGTTCTCCAGTGTTTCGTATGACCAGACAGGTATAAGCGGTGTGTGTGTGTGTGACTGTGTGTGTGTGTGTGTAATCCCTCGCGTGTCTTCAGTGGACAGCACCGATGTCACGGCTGATGACGGACACTGCCTGTACTGCGTCTGGGTGGCGTTTTACGAGATCTACAACGAGCACGTGTACGACCTGCTCCAGCCGGGCCCGGCCAGCAGAACCCGGCGGCGGCCGGCGCTGAGAGTGTGTGAGGACAGCAGCGGCAGCTCCTACATCAGAGGTACACTGCAGAACACCTTCGGGATTTTAACCTTTAAAAATGCTACTGTGAAAAACTGTTAATTGGTTTACAAAGTTTCTGTACTACACACGGTGAATAACTGTGACTGATCTAACCATACATTTGATGTAATTTTACAGTAAAATACCATTAAATTAACAGGTTTTTGCAAGTGCAAAAGAACAAGTAATTGTATAATTTACTGTGCGAAAAACTTAAATTGACATTCCCACAATTCCCTGCGTGACACTTACATTTGATGTACTTTTGTTAAAATTACGGTGTCTTAGTTTTTCTTATATTTTTCTAATCCGTTATGTACTTTAGGGTTTCGTTACATTTAATGTTAAATGTGTATTGCATTCAGAGGTACACAAAAAATGATTGATTTTTTTTTTGCGATGGGTTAATGTGCAGAACGCAGATGAGGCCAGTAAAGTGTGTGTGTGTGTGTGTTGTAGATCTGCGATGGGTTAATGTGCAGAACGCAGAGGAGGCCAGTAAAGTGTGTGTGTTGTAGATCTGCGATGGGTTAATGTGCAGAACGCAGAGGAGGCCAGTAAAGTGTGTGTGTGTTGTAGATCTGCGATGGGTTAATGTGCAGAACGCAGAGGAGGCCAGTAAAGTGTGTGTGTGTTGTAGATCTGCGATGGGTTAATGTGCTGAACGCAGATGAGGCCAGTAAAGTGTGTGTGTGTTGTAGATCTGCGATGGGTTAATGTGCAGAACGCAGAGGAGGCCAGTAAAGTGTGTGTGTTGTAGATCTGCGATGGGTTAATGTGCTGAACGCAGAGGCCAGTAAAGTGTGTGTGTGTGTTGTAGATCTGCGATGGGTTAATGTGCAGAACGCAGAGGAGGCCAGTAAAGTGTGTGTGTGTTGTAGATCTGCGATGGGTTAATGTGCAGAACGCAGAGGAGGCCAGTAAAGTGTGTGTGTGTGTTGTAGATCTGCGATGGGTTAATGTGCAGAACGCAGAGGAGGCCAGTAAAGTGTGTGTGTTGTAGATCTGCGATGGGTTAATGTGCAGAACGCAGAGGAGGCCAGTAAAGTGTGTGTGTGTGTGTTGTAGATCTGCGATGGGTTAATGTGCAGAACGCAGATGAGGCCAGTAAAGTGTGTGTGTTGTACATCTGCGATGCGTTAATGTGCAGAACGCAGAGGAGGCCAGTAAAGTGTGTGTGTGTGTTGTAGATCTGCGATGGGTTAATGTGCAGAACGCAGAGGAGGCCAGTAAAGTGTGTGTGTTGTAGATCTGCGATGGGTTAATGTGCAGAACGCAGAGGAGGCCAGTAAAGTGTGTGTGTTGTAGATCTGCGATGGGTTAATGTGCAGAACGCAGATGAGGCCAGTAAAGTGTGTGTGTTGTAGATCTGCGATGGGTTAATGTGCAGAACGCAGAGGAGTCCAGTAAAGTGTGTGTGTTGTAGATCTGCGATGGGTTAATGTGCAGAACTTAGAGGAGGCCAGTAAAGTGTGTGTGTTGTAGATCTGCGATGGGTTAATGTGCAGAACGCAGAGGAGGCCAGTAAAGTGTGTGTGTTGTAGATCTGCGATGGGTTAATGTGCAGAACGCAGAGGAGGCCAGTAAAGTGTGTGTGTTGTAGATCTGCGATGGGTTAATGTGCAGAACTTAGAGGAGGCCAGTAAAGTGTGTGTTGTAGATCTGCGATGGGTTAATGTGCAGAACGCAGAGGAGTCCAGTAAAGTGTGTGTGTTGTAGATCTGCGATGGGTTAATGTGCAGAACTTAGAGGAGGCCAGTAAAGTGTGTGTGTTGTAGATCTGCGATGGGTTAATGTGCTGAATGCAGAGGCCAGTAAAGTGTGTGTGTGTTGTAGATCTGCGATGGGTTAATGTGCAGAACTTAGAGGCCAGTAAAGTGTGTGTGTGTGTTGTAGATCTGCGATGGGTTAATGTGCAGAACGCAGAGGAGGCCAGTAAAGTGTGTGTGTGTTGTAGATCTGCGATGGGTTAATGTGCAGAACGCAGATGAGGCCAGTAAAGTGTGTGTTAATGTGCAGAACGCAGAGGAGGCCAGTAAAGTGTGTGTGTTGTAGATCTGCGATGGGTTAATGTGCAGAATGCAGAGGCCAGTAAAGTGTGTGTGTGTTGTAGATCTGCGATGGGTTAATGTGCAGAACTTAGAGGCCAGTAAAGTGTGTGTGTGTGTTGTAGATCTGCGATGGGTTAATGTGCAGAACGCAGAGGAGGCCAGTAAAGTGTGTGTGTGTTGTAGATCTGCGATGGGTTAATGTGCAGAACGCAGATGAGGCCAGTAAAGTGTGTGTGTTGTAGATCTGCGATGGGTTAATGTGCAGAACGCAGAGGAGGCCAGTAAAGTGTGTGTGTGTGTGTTGTAGATCTGCGATGGGTTAATGTGCAGAACGCAGATGAGGCCAGTAAAGTGTGTGTTAATGTGCAGAACGCAGATGAGGCCAGTAAAGTGTGTGTGTTAATGTGCAGAACGCAGATGAGGCCAGTAAAGTGTGTGTGTTAATGTGCAGAACGCAGATGAGGCCAGTAAAGTGTGTGTGTGTTGTAGATCTGCGATGGGTTAATGTGCAGAACGCAGAGGAGGCCAGTAAAGTGTGTGTGTTGTAGATCTGCGATGGGTTAATGTGCAGAACGCAGATGAGGCCAGTAAAGTGTGTGTGTTAATGTGCAGAACGCAGATGAGGCCAGTAAAGTGTGTGTGTTAATTTGCAGAACGCAGAGGAGGCCAGTAAAGTGTGTGTGTGTGTGTGTTGTAGATCTGCGATGGGTTAATGTGCAGAACGCAGAGGAGGCCAGTAAAGTGTGTGTGTGTGTGTGTTGTAGATCTGCGATGGGTTAATGTGCAGAACTTAGAGGCCAGTAAAGTGTGTGTGTTGTAGATCTGCGATGGGTTAATGTGCAGAACGCAGAGGAGGCCAGTAAAGTGTGTGTGTGTGTGTGTTGTAGATCTGCGATGGGTTAATGTGCAGAACGCAGAGGAGGCCAGTAAAGTGTGTGTGTGTGTGTTGTAGATCTGCGATGGGTTAATGTGCAGAACGCAGATGAGGCCAGTAAAGTGTGTGTGTTGTAGATCTGCGATGGGTTAATGTGCAGAACGCAGAGGAGGCCAGTAAAGTGTGTGTGTGTTGTAGATCTGCGATGGGTTAATGTGCAGAACGCAGAGGCGGCCAGTAAAGTGTGTGTGTTGTAGATCTGCGATGGGTTAATGTGCAGAATGCAGAGGAGGCCAGTAAAGTGTGTGTGTGTGTTGTAGATCTGCGATGGGTTAATGTGCAGAACGCAGAGGAGGCCAGTAAAGTGTGTGTGTTGTAGATCTGCGATGGGTTAATGTGCAGAATGCAGAGGAGGCCAGTAAAGTGTGTGTGTGTGTTGTAGATCTGCGATGGGTTAATGTGCAGAACGCAGAGGAGGCCAGTAAAGTGTGTGTGTGTTGTAGATCTGCGATGGGTTAATGTGCTGAACGCAGATGAGGCCAGTAAAGTGTGTGTGTGTTGTAGATCTGCGATGGGTTATTGTGCAGAACGCAGAGGAGGCCAGTAATGTGTGTGTGTGTGTTGTAGATCTGCGATGGGTTAATGTGCAGAACACAGATGAGGCCAGTAAAGTGTGTGTGTTAATGTGCAGAACGCAGATGAGGCCAGTAAAGTGTGTGTGTGTTGTAGATCTGCGATGGGTTAATGTGCAGAACGCAGAGGAGGCCAGTAAAGTGTGTGTGTGTTGTAGATCTGCGATGGGTTAATGTGCAGAACGCAGAGGAGGCCAGTAAAGTGTGTGTGTGTGTTGTAGATCTGCGATGGGTTAATGTGCAGAACGCAGATGAGGCCAGTAAAGTGTGTGTGTTGTAGATCTGCGATGGGTTAATGTGCAGAACGCAGAGGAGGCCAGTAAAGTGTGTGTGTTGTAGATCTGCGATGGGTTAATGTGCTGAACGCAGAGGAGGCCAGTAAAGTGTGTGTGTGTTGTAGATCTGCGATGGGTTAATGTGCAGAACGCAGAGGAGGCCAGTAAAGTGTGTGTGTTGTAGATCTGCGATGGGTTAATGTGCTGAACGCAGATGAGGCCAGTAAAGTGTGTGTGTGTTGTAGATCTGCGATGGGTTAATGTGCAGAACGCAGAGGAGGCCAGTAAAGTGTGTGTGTTGTAGATCTGCGATGGGTTAATGTGCTGAACGCAGAGGCCAGTAAAGTGTGTGTGTTGTAGATCTGCGATGGGTTAATGTGCAGAACGCAGAGGCCAGTAAAGTGTGTGTGTGTGTTGTAGATCTGCGATGGGTTAATGTGCAGAACGCAGAGGAGGCCAGTAAAGTGTGTGTGTGTTGTAGATCTGCGATGGGTTAATGTGCAGAACGCAGAGGAGGCCAGTAAAGTGTGTGTGTGTGTGTTGTAGATCTGCGATGGGTTAATGTGCAGAACGCAGATGAGGCCAGTAAAGTGTGTGTGTTGTACATCTGCGATGCGTTAATGTGCAGAACGCAGAGGAGGCCAGTAAAGTGTGTGTGTGTGTTGTAGATCTGCGATGGGTTAATGTGCAGAACGCAGAGGAGGCCAGTAAAGTGTGTGTGTGTGTTGTAGATCTGCGATGGGTTAATGTGCAGAACGCAGATGAGGCCAGTAAAGTGTGTGTGTGTTGTAGATCTGCGATGGGTTAATGTGCAGAACGCAGAGGAGGCCAGTAAAGTGTGTGTTGTAGATCTGCGATGGGTTAATGTGCAGAACGCAGAGGAGTCCAGTAAAGTGTGTGTGTTGTAGATCTGCGATGGGTTAATGTGCAGAACTTAGAGGAGGCCAGTAAAGTGTGTGTGTTGTAGATCTGCGATGGGTTAATGTGCAGAACGCAGATGAGGCCAGTAAAGTGTGTGTTAATGTGCAGAACGCAGAGGAGGCCAGTAAAGTGTGTGTGTGTTGTAGATCTGCGATGGGTTAATGTGCAGAACGCAGAGGCCAGTAAAGTGTGTGTGTGTGTTGTAGATCTGCGATGGGTTAATGTGCAGAACGCAGAGGAGGCCAGTAAAGTGTGTGTGTGTTGTAGATCTGCGATGGGTTAATGTGCAGAACGCAGATGAGGCCAGTAAAGTGTGTGTGTTGTAGATCTGCGATGGGTTAATGTGCAGAACGCAGAGGAGGCCAGTAAAGTGTGTGTGTGTGTTGTAGATCTGCGATGGGTTAATGTGCAGAACGCAGAGGAGGCCAGTAAAGTGTGTGTGTGTTGTAGATCTGCGATGGGTTAATGTGCAGAACGCAGATGAGGCCAGTAAAGTGTGTGTTAATGTGCAGAACGCAGATGAGGCCAGTAAAGTGTGTGTGTTAATGTGCAGAACGCAGATGAGGCCAGTAAAGTGTGTGTGTTGTAGATCTGCGATGGGTTAATGTGCAGAACGCAGAGGAGGCCAGTAAAGTGTGTGTGTTGTAGATCTGCGATGGGTTAATGTGCAGAACGCAGATGAGGCCAGTAAAGTGTGTGTGTTAATGTGCAGAACGCAGATGAGGCCAGTAAAGTGTGTGTGTTAATGTGCAGAACGCAGATGAGGCCAGTAAAGTGTGTGTGTTAATTTGCAGAACGCAGAGGAGGCCAGTAAAGTGTGTGTTGTAGATCTGCGATGGGTTAATGTGCAGAACGCAGAGGAGGCCAGTAAAGTGTGTGTGTGTGTGTTGTAGATCTGCGATGGGTTAATGTGCAGAACTTAGAGGCCAGTAAAGTGTGTGTGTTGTAGATCTGCGATGGGTTAATGTGCAGAACACAGATGAGGCCAGTAAAGTGTGTGTGTTAATGTGCAGAACACAGATGAGGCCAGTAAAGTGTGTGTGTTAATGTGCAGAACGCAGATGAGGCCAGTAAAGTGTGTGTGTGTTGTAGATCTGCGATGGGTTAATGTGCAGAACGCAGAGGAGGCCAGTAAAGTGTGTGTGTGTTGTAGATCTGCGATGGGTTAATGTGCAGAACGCAGAGGAGGCCAGTAAAGTGTGTGTGTGTGTTGTAGATCTGCGATGGGTTAATGTGCAGAACGCAGATGAGGCCAGTAAAGTGTGTGTGTGTTGTAGATCTGCGATGGGTTAATGTGCAGAACGCAGAGGAGGCCAGTAAAGTGTGTGTGTGTGTGTTGTAGATCTGCGATGGGTTAATGTGCAGAACGCAGAGGAGGCCAGTAAAGTGTGTGTGTGTTGTAGATCTGCGATGGGTTAATGTGCAGAACGCAGAGGAGGCCAGTAAAGTGTGTGTGTGTGTGTTGTAGATCTGCGATGGGTTAATGTGCAGAACGCAGAGGAGGCCAGTAAAGTGTGTGTGTGTGTGTTGTAGATCTGCGATGGGTTAATGTGCAGAACGCAGAGGAGGCCAGTAAAGTGTGTGTGTGTGTGTTGTAGATCTGCGATGGGTTAATGTGCAGAACGCAGAGGAGGCCAGTAAAGTGTGTGTGTGTTGTAGATCTGCGATGGGTTAATGTGCAGAACGCAGAGGAGGCCAGTAAAGTGTGTGTGTGTGTTGTAGATCTGCGATGGGTTAATGTGCAGAACGCAGAGGAGGCCAGTAAAGTGTGTGTGTGTTGTAGATCTGCGATGGGTTAATGTGCTGAACGCAGAGGAGGCCAGTAAAGTGTGTGTGTGTGTTGTAGATCTGCGATGGGTTAATGTGCAGAATGCAGAGGAGGCCAGTAAAGTGTGTGTGTGTTGTAGATCTGCGATGGGTTAATGTGCTGAACGCAGAGGAGGCCAGTAAAGTGTGTGTGTGTGTTGTAGATCTGCGATGGGTTAATGTGCAGAACGCAGAGGAGGCCAGTAAAGTGTGTGTGTTGTAGATCTGCGATGGGTTAATGTGCAGAACGCAGAGGAGGCCAGTAAAGTGTGTGTGTGTTGTAGATCTGCGATGGGTTAATGTGCAGAACGCAGAGGAGGCCAGTAAAGTGTGTGTGTTGTAGATCTGCGATGGGTTAATGTGCAGAACGCAGAGGAGGCCAGTAAAGTGTGTGTGTGTTGTAGATCTGCGATGGGTTAATGTGCAGAACGCAGAGGAGGCCAGTAAAGTGTGTGTGTGTGTTGTAGATCTGCGATGGGTTAATGTGCAGAACGCAGAGGAGGCCAGTAAAGTGTGTGTGTGTGTGTTGTAGATCTGCGATGGGTTAATGTGCAGAACACAGAGGAGGCCAGTAAAGTGTGTGTGTTGTAGATCTGCGATGGGTTAATGTGCAGAACGCAGAGGAGGCCAGTAAAGTGTGTGTGTGTGTTGTAGATCTGCGATGGGTTAATGTGCAGAACGCAGAGGAGGCCAGTAAAGTGTGTGTGTGTGTTGTAGATCTGCGATGGGTTAATGTGCAGAACACAGAGGAGGCCAGTAAAGTGTGTGTGTGTGTGTGTTGTAGATCTGCGATGGGTTAATGTGCAGAACGCAGATGAGGCCAGTAAAGTGTGTGTGTGTGTGTGTTGTAGATCTGCGATGGGTTAATGTGCAGAACGCAGAGGAGGCCAGTAAAGTGTGTGTGTGTTGTAGATCTGCGATGGGTTAATGTGCAGAACGCAGAGGAGGCCAGTAAAGTGTGTGTGTTGTAGATCTGCGATGGGTTAATGTGCAGAACGCAGAGGAGGCCAGTAAAGTGTGTGTGTGTTGTAGATCTGCGATGGGTTAATGTGCAGAACGCAGAGGAGGCCAGTAAAGTGTGTGTGTGTGTTGTAGATCTGCGATGGGTTAATGTGCAGAACGCAGAGGAGGCCAGTAAAGTGTGTGTGTGTGTGTTGTAGATCTGCGATGGGTTAATGTGCAGAACACAGAGGAGGCCAGTAAAGTGTGTGTGTTGTAGATCTGCGATGGGTTAATGTGCAGAACGCAGAGGAGGCCAGTAAAGTGTGTGTGTGTGTTGTAGATCTGCGATGGGTTAATGTGCAGAACGCAGAGGAGGCCAGTAAAGTGTGTGTGTGTGTTGTAGATCTGCGATGGGTTAATGTGCAGAACACAGAGGAGGCCAGTAAAGTGTGTGTGTGTGTGTGTTGTAGATCTGCGATGGGTTAATGTGCAGAACGCAGATGAGGCCAGTAAAGTGTGTGTGTGTGTGTGTTGTAGATCTGCGATGGGTTAATGTGCAGAACGCAGAGGAGGCCAGTAAAGTGTGTGTGTGTTGTAGATCTGCGATGGGTTAATGTGCAGAACGCAGATGAGGCCAGTAAAGTGTGTGTGTGTTGTAGATCTGCGATGGGTTAATGTGCAGAACGCAGAGGAGGCCAGTAAAGTGTGTGTGTGTTGTAGATCTGCGATGGGTTAATGTGCAGAACACAGAGGAGGCCAGTAAAGTGTGTGTGTGTGTGTGTGTGTTGTAGATCTGCGATGGGTTAATGTGCAGAACGCAGATGAGGCCAGTAAAGTGTGTGTGTGTGTGTTGTAGATCTGCGATGGGTTAATGTGCAGAACGCAGAGGAGGCCAGTAAAGTGTGTGTGTGTTGTAGATCTGCGATGGGTTAATGTGCAGAACGCAGATGAGGCCAGTAAAGTGTGTGTGTGTGTGTGTTGTAGATCTGCGATGGGTTAATGTGCAGAACGCAGAGGAGGCCAGTAAAGTGTGTGTGTGTTGTAGATCTGCGATGGGTTAATGTGCAGAACACAGAGGAGGCCAGTAAAGTGTGTGTGTGTTGTAGATCTGCGATGGGTTAATGTGCAGAACGCAGAGGAGGCCAGTAAAGTGTGTGTGTGTTGTAGATCTGCGATGGGTTAATGTGCAGAACGCAGAGGAGGCCAGTAAAGTGTGTGTGTGTTGTAGATCTGCGATGGGTTAATGTGCAGAACACAGAGGAGGCCAGTAAAGTGTGTGTGTGTTGTAGATCTGCGATGGGTTAATGTGCAGAACGCAGATGAGGCCAGTAAAGTGTGTGTGTGTGTGTGTTGTAGATCTGCGATGGGTTAATGTGCAGAACGCAGAGGAGGCCAGTAAAGTGTGTGTGTGTTGTAGATCTGCGATGGGTTAATGTGCAGAACACAGAGGAGGCCAGTAAAGTGTGTGTGTGTTGTAGATCTGCGATGGGTTAATGTGCAGAACGCGGAGGAGGCCAGTAAAGTGTGTGTGTGTGTTGTAGATCTGCGATGGGTTAATGTGCAGAACGCAGAGGAGGCCAGTAAAGTGTGTGTGTGTTGTAGATCTGCGATGGGTTAATGTGCAGAACGCAGAGGAGGCCAGTAAAGTGTGTGTGTGTGTTGTAGATCTGCGATGGGTTAATGTGCAGAACGCAGAGGAGGCCAGTAAAGTGTGTGTGTGTGTTGTAGATCTGCGATGGGTTAATGTGCAGAACGCAGATGAGGCCAGTAAAGTGTGTGTGTGTTGTAGATCTGCGATGGGTTAATGTGCAGAACGCAGATGAGGCCAGTAAAGTGTGTGTGTGTTGTAGATCTGCGATGGGTTAATGTGCAGAACGCAGAGGAGGCCAGTAAAGTGTGTGTGTGTGTGTTGTAGATCTGCGATGGGTTAATGTGCAGAACGCAGATGAGGCCAGTAAAGTGTGTGTGTGTTGTAGATCTGCGATGGGTTAATGTGCAGAACGCAGAGGAGGCCAGTAAAGTGTGTGTGTTGTAGATCTGCGATGGGTTAATGTGCAGAACGCAGAGGAGGCCAGTAAAGTGTGTGTGTGTTGTAGATCTGCGATGGGTTAATGTGCAGAACGCAGAGGAGGCCAGTAAAGTGTGTGTGTTGTAGATCTGCGATGGGTTAATGTGCAGAACGCAGAGGAGGCCAGTAAAGTGTGTGTGTGTGTGTTGTAGATCTGCGATGGGTTAATGTGCAGAACGCAGATGAGGCCAGTAAAGTGTGTGTGTGTTGTAGATCTGCGATGGGTTAATGTGCAGAACGCAGAGGAGGCCAGTAAAGTGTGTGTGTTGTAGATCTGCGATGGGTTAATGTGCAGAACGCAGAGGAGGCCAGTAAAGTGTGTGTGTGTTGTAGATCTGCGATGGGTTAATGTGCAGAACGCAGAGGAGGCCAGTAAAGTGTGTGTGTGTGTGTTGTAGATCTGCGATGGGTTAATGTGCAGAACGCAGAGGAGGCCAGTAAAGTGTGTGTGTGTGTGTGTTGTAGATCTGCGATGGGTTAATGTGCAGAACGCAGATGAGGCCAGTAAAGTGTGTGTGTGTTGTAGATCTGCGATGGGTTAATGTGCAGAACGCAGAGGAGGCCAGTAAAGTGTGTGTGTTGTAGATCTGCGATGGGTTAATGTGCAGAACGCAGAGGAGGCCAGTAAAGTGTGTGTGTGTTGTAGATCTGCGATGGGTTAATGTGCAGAACGCAGAGGAGGCCAGTAAAGTGTTGCGCGTGGGGAATAAGAACCGAAGCGCCGCCGCCACCAAGATGAACCAGTCTTCCAGCAGAAGGTCATTAACTAATTCCTTTTAGTTCGTACAGAATATACATTGCCTTGCAAAAGCAAAACCGTAGTTGTGTTTTACAGTCACAGTATCTTCACCATCAAACTGATCCGCCTCGACGGAGCCGATGTTCAGGGACTGTCGCAGTAAGTGAACTGCACATTTCTACATTGCTTTAACTTATCAAAATAACTCAGGTAAGCATTTTTCACCATTTTTGATAGTTATACAAAATTCAATTTTTTAATGTTGAAAGAAATAAAAAATATCCTTGATGTTTAATGACAAAGTTGATTGTACTTAAATGTAAAGTCCCCTTGTAGGTAATAATTTTATCTCTTAACTAATCTTTGATCCCAAATTATACTTGTAAATTTTTTTCCTTCAAATATCTTAAATGTAACGACACCCTTGCCTCATTTAGTATGCGTGGTTCTATGAATATGCAAATGAGCCCCGCCTCCACTCACTCACTCACTCAGAGATCCACTGGTTGACGATCACACGTTGATCTGATTGGTCAAGGTAGTGTGTGACGTCAGAAACACCAGCGATTTCAACCCGTGTTTTTGAGACTGTCTTTGGTTCACTGCAGTTTTAAGCAGAAAATACTCAGCAATGCTGTCCACTTATGAACTTACACATGTGTGTGTTAAAGCAGATTAATAACACCACATACACACATAAACTACATTAAAAGCTGGATTTACACCACAGGGGGACTTTAAACAACTTTCAACTTTTGTTATACAAAATTAATCGGTTTAATGGATTTTTAAGTTATTTCTACTTAAATTACAAGTTTATTGCACTTTTAAAAAACAGATTTGCTTCACTGAATATTTAAAGTGTAACGTCTCTTTTCTCGCATAAAGTCTTTCACTTTGTGACTTGGCCGGCTCCGAAAGATGCAACAAAACCAAGACGTTTGGGGAGCGTCTGAAGGAAGCCGCGAACATCAACAGTTCTCTGCTGATCCTGGGCAAGTGCATCGCGGCGCTGCGGAGCCAGAGCCACAGGTACGGCAGCACCGCCGGAGAACCGCAGGGCACTCGCTCCTCCTAACCGCCTGTGATCCGCAGGATGAAGAGCTACGTGCCGTTCCGCGAGAGCAAGCTGACCCGGCTCTTCCAGGGCATGTTCTGCGGCCGCGGGCGGGCTAGCATGATCGTCAACATCAACCAGTGCGCCTCCACTTACGACGAGACGCTGCACGTGATGAAGTTCTCCGCCGTGGCCAAGCAGGTTTGGCGTCGCACGCGCTCACTTAACCCTGGTTATGATGTTAGCAATCTCTGGCTACTAGTTACCGGCCATACAGAACTTCTACTTGCCGCAAATGAGAGAGAAATAAACCAGATTAGCGATGTCACAGAGCATATATAATATAAATACAATTTTGGATTTCATACATTAATTTCTTCCAAAAAAATCCTGTCATCCAGCATCTCCTCTTATCACCAAAAGTGTTGTACGTGGACCGATCAATACAGTACAAAGAAAATAATGTATTTTTGAAATCTCAGATATAAGTGTGCAGATTCTGCGCAATACGCTGTATTTAATATATCATGACTCACGAGTGTTCGTGCTAAACCTTTGAATCACTGGTTCCAAATAAATGATTGGAAGAGTCCTGTGATTTCAGTAAACGATGCTTCGTTACGTCATAACCAGTGTTGCCAATTTACAGACATTTGTCACCTAGATTAGCGGCTTCTCAGACCCATTTAGCGTATTTCTTTTTTTTTTTTTAAGCGACTGACTGCGTTTACCAGCAATCCAAAATGTTGCTAGTCACTAAATAAAAAAAACGCTTTTTTGGACATTCGGCTATATATATAATATTAAAATTACAGTGTGAGCACGGAGTAGGAGAGGAAGCGGATGTAAACTGCCGACTGTTAGCGTATTACGCCATCTAGCGGCTTTTTGAGCCACATTTAGCTACTTTGAAAATAGTTGGCAACATCACTGTTTCCAAATGTCAATGATTCGCCGCTAGGGGGCGATGATCTCTGTGAACTCGTGAACGTGTCTATATGATTTTCACCTGATCTCAGATCAGTTTTATACATTTGTAGACATGTAATGGCATAAAGAGTTGTAGTTAAGGCTCTTACTGGTCTGATTAACCAAGCTCTTCATAAACAATACAAGCTCTACTATTTAATAAAATAACAGGTATTATAGAGACGCTTCATATTTAGTGGCATCAGATGATTTGTTAATTGCATTTAATAGATGACAGCATCAATGAAGCATTGGTTGGTTTGTAAAAGCTGTTTTTCTGCATGTTTCGACTGAGTTTCCGCTGCATTTACACTGTTCTGGCCTAGACCCCGAAGCCGCCGCCAGGCGCCGCCATTTGCGCCATTTAGAATTTCAGCCGCCGCCAGCCAATAATTTCGTAAGCCAAATTGAGCCGCCATCTGATAAAGTTTGGCTGAGCCGGTATTATTTGCATCAAATAATAAATCTATCACATAGAGACATACACACACGAAATATAAAAACAATACACGATATCTATTTCCCCACTGGATTCATAACAGCACAGAGTCTTGTGCTCGTTGCTACGATACACAGACTCACAGTGAATTGACGACCAATTAAAATTGCTCGTTTTCCGTACAGAAGAAGCGGTGCATTTTTTTCTCGCACTGAGGTGAAATTGCGGAAAGAAGCAAGCAAGGTAATTTTGATCTCCCTTCTCACATACTTTCCTGATTCCTACTTACTTTTTTTAAAACTTAGGCCTACCCAGACTTTTGTTAAATCTTCAGGGTACGGTTGCACAAACACCTGAATCAAAGATTGATGTTATGAACCAAATATTCTGGAACGGAGAGATTTATAGCACTGAACGTGATATTACTGCAGTAACAAACCACCGTTTCCACATTGCTAATTCACGACGCATGCTTCAGTGTACATTGAAGTGAAATGTGCAAAACTTTGTCCAAAATAATACCGATAACAGTGTGTGTTTATATTAAGGCGAGACACGGCAGGCAAAAACATCGTTTTTTTTTACTGGTCAATTTTGAGATTTTTGGATATTTGTCTTCAATAACATGTCTTCTTTCAGACTTGTGGTGAAAAAAAGTCCGAAATACACATTTAGGTCTTTATTTTACTGCACTTTGTCTGTTTGCGTCTGTAGATTTCTCATAAATTCAACAAAAGTTTGCGTTCTTAATCAACATACTTCTCCACGATCTGGTGTTTTCTTTATTACATTGTATTGCATTTTGTATAAATATAGTGTAAGCCATGCATTGCTTGGAAATATTGAGATCTACTAAATCAGTAACATATAGACATCTGTAGACACGAAGTGGCAGCTTCAGCCATTTGCAGCTATGAAAAGTTTGGCGGCTGCAGCAGCCATTTAGGTTTTGGCTGAGCCGGCTAGCCAGCCAATAACTTCATCAGCCAGCCATTATTCTCAAAACAAATGGCTTCGGGGTCTATTCTGGCCAGCAGGGGTCGCCAGCGAGTGACGCGTCCAGCAGTGAATCAATCATTTTGCCAAAGCAATTCAATTGAAAGTTTGAAAGGTTGTCCCATTGCCCGTGTCATTTGTTGTGTGTGTGTGTGTGTGTGTGTGTCAGGTGTTACAGGTCATGCCTCCGAGATCCATCGAGTCTCTGGCACCGCGTCTGGTGGGTCTGGACGGGAAGCCGTTGCTGAGAAATGGAGTGATTGATGACCAGGCGGTGGATGAATATCTGTCGGAGGAAGAGCTGCTGGACGGAGACGAGGCCGACATGTCGATATTACCCCAGGAGGTGCTTGAGCTCTTGATGCTCACACTGCAAAATCATGCTTTGTATTATTGTCTGATTTCCAGTCCAAATATCTAAACATTCAAGATGCAGTTGACTGAGTAAAATGCCATTAGATATTGTCTTGTTTGTCCATATTAAGTTGCTTAAAACAAGCTAAATTATCTGCCAATGGGAAGAAAAATAACCTTGTTTCTCTTTGAATTAAGATTATTTTTAATCAACATCACTTAATACCCAGAAAGCAAGACGTTTACTACTTTAGTAAAGACATCTTTCTTTAAGCATTTTTAGGTATTTGGACTGGAAGACAAGAATGCTGAGTAAGAGAAGCGTGCCGTGCAGAGATGAACGCTCCACACGCTGGTCTTCTGTTGCAGGAGTTGTTGAGCTTGGTGGAGAGCTTGCGCTCGAAGCTGATGGCCGAGCGCAGGAAGAACCTTATCCAGGAGATCCAGATCCGCAAGGAGATGGGAGACGCGATGCTGCAGCAGATCACGGAGGCGGAGGAGCTGCACAGGTGACGGGCCGATGCTAGACATGCAACATGCGCGTGTGCACAGGTGACGAGCCGATGCTAGTCATGTAACGTGTGTGTGCACAGGTGACGGGCCGATGCTAGTCATGCAACATGCGCGTGTGCACAGGTGACGAGCCGATGCTAGACATGTAACGTGCGCGTGTGCACAGGTGACGGGCCGATGCTAGTCATGCAACATGCGCGTGTGCACAGGTGACAGGCCGATGCTAGTCATGTAACGTGTGTGTGCACAGGTGACGAGCCGATGCTAGTCATGCAACATGCGCGTGTGCACAGGTGACGGGCCGATGCTAGTCATGTAACGTGTGTGTGCACAGGTGACGAGCCGATGCTAGTCATGCAACATGCGCGTGTGCACAGGTGACGAGCCGATGCTAGACATGCAACATGCGCGTGTGCACAGGTGACGAGCCGATGCTAGACATGCAACATGCGCGTGTGCACAGGTGACGAGCCGATGCTAGACATGTAACATGTGTGTGCACAGGTGACGAGCCGATGCTAGACATGTAACATGTGTGTGCACAGGTGACGGGCCGATGCTAGACATGTAACATGCGCGTGTGCACAGGTGACGGGCCGATGCTAGACATGCAACATGCGCGTGTGCACAGGTGACGAGCCGATGCTAGTCATGCAACATGCGCGTGTGCACAGGTGACGAGCCGATGCTAGACATGCAACATGCGCGTGTGCACAGGTGACGAGCCGATGCTAGACATGTAACATGTGTGTGCACAGGTGACGGGCCGATGCTAGACATGTAACATGTGTGTGCACAGGTGACGGGCCGATGCTAGACATGTAACATGCGCGTGTGCACAGGTGACGGGCCGATGCTAGACATGCAACATGCGCGTGTGCACAGGTGACGAGCCGATGCTAGACATGTAACATGCGTGTGCACAGGTGACGGGCCGATGCTAGACATGTAACATGTGTGTGCACAGGTGACGGGCCGATGCTAGACATGCAACATGCGCGTGTGCACAGGTGACGAGCCGATGCTAGACATGCAACATGCGCGTGTGCACAGGTGACGAGCCGATGCTAGACATGCAACATGCGCGTGTGCACAGGTGACGAGCTGATGGTAGTCATGCAACATGCGCGTGTGCACAGGTGACGAGCCGATGCTAGTCATGCAACATGCGCGTGTGCACAGGTGACGAGCCGATGCTAGACATGTAACGTGTGTGCACAGGTGACGGGCCGATGCTAGACATGTAACATGCGCGTGTGCACAGGTGACGAGCCGATGCTAGACATGTAACGTGTGTGCACAGGTGACGGGCCGATGCTAGACATGTAACATGCGCGTGTGCACAGGTGACGAGCCGATGCTAGACATGTAACGTGTGTGCACAGGTGACGAGCCGATGCTAGACATGCAACATGCCCGTGTGCACAGGTGACGAGCCGATGCTAGACATGCAACATGCGCGTGTGCACAGGTGACGAGCCGATGCTAGACATGTAACGTGTGTGCACAGGTGACGGGCCGATGCTAGACATGTAACATGCGCGTGTGCACAGGTGACGAGCCGATGCTAGACATGCAACATGCGCGTGTGCACAGGTGACGAGCCGATGCTAGACATGTAACGTGTGTGTGCACAGGTGACGAGCCGATGCTAGACATGTAACGTGTGTGTGCACAGGTGACGAGCCGATGCTAGACATGTAACGTGTGTGTGCACAGGTGACGAGCCGATGCTAGACATGTAACGTGTGTGTGCACAGGTGACGGGCCGATGCTAGTCATGTAACGTGTGTGTGCACAGGTGACGAGCCGATGCTAGTCATGTAACATGCGCGTGTGCACAGGTGACGAGCCGATGCTAGACATGTAACGTGTGTGTGCACAGGTGACGAGCCGATGCTAGTCATGTAACATGCGCGTGTGCACAGGTGATGAGCCGATGCTAGACATGTAACGTGTGTGTGCACAGGTGACGAGCCGATGCTAGTCATGTAACGTGCGTGTGCACAGGTGACGAGCCGATGCTAGACATGTAACATGCGCGTGTGCACAGGTGACGAGCCGATGCTAGTCATGTAATGTGCGCGTGTGCACAGGTGACGAGCCGATGCTAGTCATGTAATGTGCGCGTGTGCACAGGTGACGAGCCGATGCTAGTCATGTAATGTGCGCGTGTGCACAGGTGATGAGCCGATGCTAGACATGCAACATGCGCGTGTGCACAGGTGACGAGCCGATGCTAGTCATGTAACGTGCGTGTGCACAGGTGACGAGCCGATGCTAGTCATGTAACATGCGTGTGCACAGGTGACGAGCCGATGCTAGTCATGTAATGTGCGTGTGCACAGGCGACGAGCCGAGGCTAGTCATGTAACGTGCGTGTGCACAGGTGACGAGCCGATGCTAGTCATGTAACATCCGTGTGCACAGGTGACGAGCCGATGCTAGTCATGTAACGTGCGTGTGCACAGGCGACGAGCCGATGCTAGTCATGTAATGTGCGTGTGCACAGGCGACGAGCCGATGCTAGTCATGTAATGTGCGTGTGCACAGGTGATGAGCCGATGCTAGACATGCAACATCCGTGTGCACAGGTGACGAGCTGATGCTAGTCATGTAATGTGCGTGTGAACAAGTGACGAGCCGATGCTAGTTGCACTTTGCACTTTGGATCCTGTTTCAGCGTTTGTGTTCTCCAAACACTGTTGTGTGAATGAAACAAAAGTTTGTTTTCTGTAGGACGGTGTCGTGTTAGCGGCCGCTAAGTTAATCACTAATGATCTTTACAACGGAAGTGAATCAATCAAAACTGACTTTAGCTGGACAATAACTTTATTCTAGATCTGCTGTAAAGCCTGAACTCTGTCACTGTAATCTCCTGTGATCTCTGTAGCGCTGCTGTGAAACTGTCGTTGTTAAAGCGCCGTATAGACGGAGACTTGCCCTGTGTTTCAGTCGTCAGCTGGAGGACCTGAAGGAGAGCTACGAGGAGAAGATGGACAGCACGTTCGAGATGTATAAAGAGGCGTTGAAAGAGCACGCGTACCAGTGCGCCCTGGAGAGACTGGAGGAGGACTACATCCCTATAGACGAGTACAGCGAGGAGCAGGAGCGAGCCCAGGCACACACACACACACACACACACACACACACACACACACACACACACACCTTTGCATCTCATTAACCAGTGTTTGCGCAGGTCAAATTACACCGATCCGCATCTGTCACTTAATCCCTCTAGCGCCACCAACTGTCCAAATCGTCACTTATGTTTGTTAACTTTTCAAATGTAAGGCCTAGAAACCAAATCTTCTGATTCCTTGTTTCGAGATGATTCGATTTCACACTGACGTCAGTTTTCGCCTCTTGAACTTTCCAAAAACAGCACTTTTCCAAACCCCTCGACCGTCGCTCTGATTTCCACACATTTATGCCAAGAAAGTGGAGATCACGTTGCCTTGTCAAACTGTTTTCGAAAGACGCACGAACGATTTTGAAATGGAGCCAAAATGGCCGTGAGACTAGATCTCTGCAAAGATTCGCGTATTCTGACCAAACTTGGTGCGTGTTATGACAACCATGACATGAGGTTACCTGCACAGTTTTAGCACAGTGCCACCTAGTGGTCAGGAGATTTTTTTTGCCAAAAAAATCACGCAACTGGTCTCTTCAGCTTTGGTGGAGCATGCCGAGTCGAGCAATACCGTATTGGGCATTTACCTTTTAGAATTTTCTCTTAAAGGATTAGTTAGCTTTTTAAAAAAACTTTTGCTGATAGTTTACTCACCCCGATGTCATCCGAGATGTCCATGTCTTTCTTTCTTCAGTGGAAAAGAAATGAAGGTTTTTGATGAACACATTTCTCCATATAATGGACGTCAATGGGCCCCAAACGGCTCAAGGTCCAGATGACAGTGTCAGCGCCGCTTCAACGGGCTTTAAACGACACCAGACGATGAATACGGCTCTTATCTAGCGAAACCATCGTCATTTCACAAATAAATAAACAAGTTTAAGTTTTATAAGCACAAGCGCTCGCCTTGCTCTGTTCTGTGATGCGCGTTCGTGACGTCACGTAATACGCAGTTACGTTGAAAAGGTCCCGCTTCTATGAAAAGTCCAACATTTCTGTCCTGACACAAATTTTCTTTTAAGCTTTTTAATATTCCAACACCAGGATACACACACGAGATGGGCATTTTAAACGATAAACTGACACAGACATTTGAATGTGTGTGTATGGTCCTCCTTCCGCACATCTGTAAACACTGACTCGTCAAGCGTGACCTTTACAGCGTAACTGCGTATCACGTGACGTCACGAACGCGCATCACAGAACAGAGCAAGGCGAGCGCTTGTGCTTATAAAACTTAAACTTGTTTATTTATGTTTGAAATGACGATGGTTTCGCTAGATAAGAGCCGTATTCATCGTCTGGTGTCGTTTAAAGCCCGTTGAAGCGGCGCTGACACTGTCATCTGGACCTTGACCCGTTTGGGGCCCATTGACGTCCATTATATGGAGAAATGTGTTCATCAAAAACCTTCATTTCTTTTCCACTGAAGAAAGAAAGACATGGACATCTTGATGACATCGGGGTGAGTAAACTATCAGCAAAAGTTTTTTTTTAAAGTGAACTAATCCTTTAAAAGCAATGTTTTACGAACACATTACCATATCGTTATGAAACTGTTCGTCACTATGCCCTGAAGCTAATCATGTCAAATGTATTTTAAAAAAATGCTAATAGCTCTTGATTTTTGCCTATTGTAAAGAAACTGGTCTTAGTTTCCTTGGGTCATACCGAGAACATGTACCAAGTTTACCGCAGTACGCCGAACTTTCCGTCATTTTGATTTCTTTAAAAACCTACTTTTTCAAACTCCTTGTAGACAATGTCACTCACCTCTAGACCATGCCGGCCGGCACAGAGTTATGGATTTCGTGTTGATGCACACGACGGTTTTGTAAACCGCATCAGCGGAGTTAAGGCATGGTGCCGAACGACAGGCTCGATCTCTGCAATGCTTTGGCATATCGACACCAAACTCTTCTTGTCAGTCACTTAACTCTGAACACAACACATTATTTTGGTTACAGCGCCACCTATTGCTCGAAAGTGATAAACCATTAAATCATTACTAATGACTAAGATGATTTTAGGTGAAATTCATGAAATGTCTGATTGCTGCAGTTGTTCTGATGTTCCGGCCGTGCTCGCGGGACTTCTCGTTCCTGTGCTTCGCCTCTCAATGGTTGCAGCGATTTAATCACTATTTTATTTCTAGGCGCTCGAGAAACGTGTATTTGAGTTGGAGCAGAAATGCCGGTGTTCTGGTGCTCAACCCCTCACACAGGACAGCTCTGTGCAGACGAGCCCACTGCCGTCCACAGACACAGGTGTGTGTGTGTTCGAGGGAACTTCAATCATACTTAATGTTTTTTCACAATGTAAAACTGCAGAAAGTTCTGTGACGGGTAGAGATCTGATCTACAGCTTGTACAGTATTAAAGTAATTCTCTGTATATGATCTCACTCAACTGTGCAGATGCAGAAAGGTATAAGATGCTGTACAAGGACAAGTGTGCAGTGGAGAACCTGTGTGTGGAGAAGCAAGAGGTACACACACACACACACACACACACACACACACACACACACACCTACACACCTACACACACACACACACCTACACACCTACACACACACCCCTACACACACACACACCTACACACACACACACACCTACACACACACACACACCTACACACACACACACACCTACACACACACACACACCTACACACACACACACACACACACCTACACACACACACACACACCTACACACACACACACACCTACACACACACACACACCTACACACACACACACCTTCACACACACACACACACCTTCACACCCACACACACCTTCACACACACACACACACACACCTTCACACACACCCACACACACCTACACACACACACACACACCTACACACACACACACCTACACACACACACCTACACACACACACACACCTACACACACACACCTACACACACACACACCTACACACACACACACCTACACACACACACACCTACACACACACACACCTTCACACACACACACACACCTACACACACACACACCTTCACACACACACACCTTCACACACACACACACACACCTTCACACACACACACACCTTCACACACACACACACCTTCACACACACACACACACACACCTTCACACACCTACACACACACACACACACACACACCTACACACACCTACACACACACACACACACCTACACACACACACACACACCTACACACACACACACCTACACACACACACACCTTCACACACACACACCTACACACACACACACCTACACACACACACACCTTCACACACACACACACACCTTCACACACACACACACACACCTTCACACACACACACACACACACCTTCACACACACACACACACACACACACACACACCTACACACACACACACACCTACACACACACACACCTACACACACACACACCTACACACACACACACACCTACACACACACACACCTTCACACACACACACACACACCTACACACACACACACCTACACACACACACACCTTCACACACACACACACACACACACCTTCACACACACACACACACACACCTACACACACACACACACACACCTACACACACACACACCTACACACCTACACACACACACACACCTACACACACACACACCTTCACACACACACACACACACACACACACACCTTCACACACACACACACCTTCACACACACACACACACACCTTCACACACACACACACACACCTTCACACACACACACACACCTTCACACACACACACACCTTCACACACCTACACACACACACACACCTTCACACACACACACACACACCTTCACACACACACACACCTTCACACACACCTTCACACACACACACCTTCACACACCTACACACACACACACACACACACCTACACACACACACACCTTCACACACACACACACACACCTACACACACACACACACACACACCTACACACACACACACACACACCTACACACACACACACCTACACACACACACACCTTCACACACACACACACACACACACCTTCACACACACACACACACACACACCTACACACACACACACACACACCTACACACACACACACACACACCTACACACACACACACCTACACACCTACACACACACACACACCTACACACACACACACCTTCACACACACACACACACCTACACACACACACACCTACACACACACACACCTTCACACACACACACACACACACACCTTCACACACACACACACCTTCACACACACACACACCTTCACACACACACACACCTTCACACACACACACACACCTTCACACACACACACACCTTCACACACCTACACACACACACACACCTTCACACACACACACACACACACCTTCACACACACACACACACCTTCACACACACCTTCACACACACACACCTTCACACACCTACACACACACACACACACACACCTTCACACACACACACACCTACACACACACACACCTACACACACACACACCTACACACACACCTACACACACACACACCTACACACACACACACCTTCACACACACACACCTACACACACACACACCTTCACACACACACCTTCACACACACACACACCTTCACACACACACACACACACCTTCACACACACACACACACACCTTCACACACACACACACACACACACACCTTCACACACACCCACACACACCTACACCCACACACACCTACACACACACACACCTTCACACACACACACCTTCACACACACACACACACACCTTCACACACACCCACACACACCTTCACACACACCCACACACACACACCTACACACACACACACACACCTTCACACACACCTACACACACACACACACCTACACACACACACACACCTACACACACACACACCTACACACACACACACCTACACACACACACACACCTACACACACACACACACACACCTTCACACACACACACCTTCACACACACACACCTACACACACACACACCTACACACACACACACCTACACACACACACACACCTACACACACACACACCTACACACACACACACCTTCACACACACACACCTACACACACACACACCTTCACACACACACACACACACACCTTCACACACACACACCTTCACACACACACACCTTCACACACACACACCTTCACACACACACACACACACCTTCACACACACACACACACACACACACACACACACCTTCACACACACACACCTTCACACACACACACCTTCACACACACACACCTTCACACACACACCTTCACACACACCCACACCTTCACACACACCCACACACACACACACCTACACACACACACACACCTACACACACACACACCTACACACACACACACCTACACACACACACACACACCTTCACACACACACACCTACACACACACACACCTACACACACACACACCTTCACACACACACACACACACACACACACACACACCTTCACACACACACACACCTTCACACACACACACACCTTCACACACACACACACACACACACACACACACCTTCACACACACACACACACACACACCTTCACACACACACACACACACACCTTCACACACACACACACACACACCTTCACACACACACACCTTCACACACACACACCTTCACACACACACACCTTCACACACACACACCTTCACACACACACACACACCTTCACACACACCCACACACACACCTACACACACACACACACACACACACCTTCACACACACACACACCTACACACACACACACCTACACACACACACACCTACACACACACCTACACACACACACACCTACACACACCTACACACACACACCTACACACACACACCTACACACACACACACCTACACACACACACACCTACACACACACACACCTACACACACACACACCTACACACACACACACCTTCACACACACACACCTACACACACACACACACCTTCACACACACACCTTCACACACACACACACACACACCTTCACACACACACACACACACCTACACACACACACACCTTCACACACACACACCTTCACTCACACACACACACACACACACCTTCACACACACCCACACACACCTTCACACACACCCACACACACCTTCACACACACCCACACACACACACCTACACACACACACACACACACCTTCACACACACCCACACACACACACCCACACACACACCCACACACACACCCACACACACACCCACACACACACACACACACACACACACACACACACACACACACACACACACACACACACACACACCTTCACACACACACCTTCACACACACACACACACACACACACACCTTCACACACACCTTCACACACACACACACACACACACACACACACTCTTCATCTGAGCTTCTGCTTCAGCTGATCGTGTCTCTGGAGCGGCGCGTCCGCGAGCTGAACGAGACTCTTCAGGAAGCCGGCGAGAGCTACATGGAAAAACTCGCGGAGGTCCAAACTCTACAAAACAGACTCTCGAACCAGGTCAGGACACTTGGATGAAACCGACTGTGTGATGAACATAGACTGGGGGAAAAAATATATGGTCGTAGTGTTTCTGAAGCCCAAAGTGGGCGGAGCCGGCCGTCGCCATCTTGGCCGCGCGTCACTTCCGGATAAACGATTGTGCAGCGAGGCGGATTAGCTGAGGTGACGTGACGCTAACAGACAAACGGCTAGCAGTGACATCAGCGGCAATCCACCTGTCACTCAAGTGGCCACGCCCTTAATTATGCAGAACTTTAAGGTTTAATATAATTTAAACGGAATTAGTTTAAAAAATATTCACCCCCTCACAGTCGTCATGAAGGACAAAATTAGCTTTAGACAAACTACTTTCTGCACCAAACATGTTTTATTCTAGGGGTGTAACAATACATCGATATGGATCGATGCCACACATAAAATATCGATATACGGTACCTTTATTTTGACACTCTCCACGTCCTCTCGTAACCTCTCTCCGCTGAAATAGACGCCTGACAAGATTGACTGAACCCTTTGTCACAAAAGCCGGTAATTTCCACTGTCAAGGCATCGCGAGTTCACGTTTTACAGCAGAAACGAAGACCCGAAAAGTCTGTTTTAGCAAATCAGTGCGCAGTATTCAGGTCAGGTGACGAGGCTGCTAGTAGTCCCTTTGAAAAGACGCGCTAGCTGAGAGGAGTTTCGTCAAAGCTTACTTAAAGAGATACTCCACTGTTTTTTTATATTAAACTGTTAGTCCCTTAACTAAGACGAGTTGATGCATCCCTCTATCGTCTCAGTGCGTGCACTTAATCGCTCTGGCGCGCCGCGACACTTTGATAGCACTTAGCTTAGCCCAGTTCATTCAATAGAGGCCAAGCAGAGAAGCTACAAAACACCTCCACGTTTTCCCTATTTAAATAGTTACTCGAGTAGTGTAATTCGACCTAGGACGGTGACGCAAAACAAAACATTGCGCTTTTCCAAGCGTGTAAAATGGATAACTATATTGTATGGCGGAATACCATAGCAAGTGCTTGGCGCAATGTCACAATTTTTTTTCTCTTTTGCGCAGGTCATGTTTTGATTAATGTAACTATGCTCTCCACAGAACATAAAATATTCATTTTATTTTATTTTTCGTGTTTGCATTTATGGGGAAAAAACAATGCTAGCGTTGACACAATGACGCGAGCGCTCTGAAATCCGCAAACGTCTGCTTTAAAACTTTCACAGAGCCCTCAAACAGAAAGCACAAAGCCTTTAAAGTTAATTTCGTTTTGTATTAATTGTATCTTCATTTTAATCAATGTTTCATCAACCAATTGCCTGGATTTAATATACTAAGTAAAGCAGATAATAGAAATCACGACGACACGGAGGCGCCGGCGCATGAACTGGAGCTCGTCTCATGAACCGAAACTCCGCACAGCCTCGCCTCACAGACCTGAGAAATACATCTATTATCCACAGAACGCTTTAAATCATACTTTTAAACAGAACAATTCACAACGAAAGAAAACTAATCTGTATGAAATGTGCATTTCTCTCCGGCGCGTTCACTACTGCGAAGATCTCGAGTCAGCATCGCCAACTTCATCTTTGCAGTCGACACAAAAAACACTTCTTTATTAATAAACCGGTATTTGCTTTCGATTCGATTTTTTTTTTTTTTTGTTTAAAATTGGACATTTCGAGCTTTATATAGAAATATTCATCATGTCAGTGACTGTGAGGCTATCGTGTTTCAGTTCGACGCGCTCCAGTTCACGCCGCGGAGACCATGAAAGCGCGCCCTGTTTGTGTTATTTTATTTTACAAAAGTACAATTCGGGTCTTCTCGGGTCCATTTGGAAAAGGCATATTTATTTTAAATTTCCCGAGACCCGAAGCCACTAATACCGAACCCAACCCGTGTCCGGGACACTCGTCGGAGTTTTGGACCCGAACCTGCTCTGGTCTCGGATCGGTTTTCGGATCCAAGTGGACCCGTGAAGACCTCAGTTGAGTGTCTTCTGCAGCCGCTCTCTAGTGGCCAGTGGAGGAACTGCAGTTTAATCAGTGTTTATTCAAGAGAGACGGGAAGGTGCCGCTCGTTCTGAGTGTGAGTGAGTGTGTGTGTGTGTGTGTGTTGGCAGGAGCAGAAAGCGGAGTGTTTGGAGAGTGACGCCAGCGCTCGAGAGCAGGAGATCGGGCGTCTGCGTGAGGAGGTGCAGCGTGCGAGTGTGTGTGTCGGCTCGTCTCGGGCGAGTGTGTGTGTCGGGTCTCGTCCGCGGTGTGGTCTTCTGCTCAACATTAAAGAGTCCATGACTCCTCCGTCCACTGGCGGTCTGTGCCGCACCATCAGGAAGTCTGTGAGGGCCACGACTCTGAGGAAGAAGCCCAGCTGAGCATGTGCTCCAGAGACTGTGTGTGTTACAACCTTTATACGAAGGTTTTTATTTGTGTAATAAAAGTGTTTTTTAAAATCTTTCCACTTTTTTCAGGTCTCTTTTTCCGACTAATGTTAGTGATTCTGTAATTGTGCCTTAATATCTTGAATGTAACTCGACACCCTTTCCTCATTTAGTATGCGTGGTTCTATGAATATGCAAATGGACCCCGCCTCCATTCACTCACTCACTCAGAGATCCACTGGTTGACGATCACACGTTGATCTGATTGGTCAAGGTAGTGTGTGACGTCAGAAACACCAGCGATTTCAAACCGTGTTTTTGAGACTGTCTTTGGTTCACTGCAGTTTTATGCAGAAAATACTCAGCAATGCTGTCCACTTATGAACTTACACATGGTGTGTGTTAAAGCAGATTAATAACTCCACATAGACACATAAACAACATTAAAAGCTGGATTTTTTTTTATTTTTTTTTACCACAGGTAAATCATCCTGGTTCCAGCAGAAGGGTGGATTTTAGATACAAATGTAGTACCGTAATTGTAATGAATTGTTTGTATGATCTAAATATATTATTTTGGATTTTAGTTTAACTGTTTTAGTAATAAAGTAGGAGACATTAACCCTAACTGTAAAGTAAAAAAAAAAAAAAATTTGCTGGCATAAAATAAATCCCCCAAACTGCTGTTTATACTGTTACACCCCAGCTCGGGACTTCTGTAACCGGTTTCCCGTTAATATTGTAATCGCCTTGTAGTTTTTTGATTGCTTGTTTACCATTCCTGATCCTGTCTGAAGTCTTTCTCTGCGTCCTCATGCCATTCAACCTTAATCGAAATTAGTGTTATTCCCCACAACCCATTGCGCTTTAGAGGAAGATTCGATTACAACTACGAATACCAATAAAGCGGTTAAACTACAAACATGGCGGATGTATGTACGAGACCGACGCGGTGATCATCAGTAGGCCTACCAGACGAAAATATTTATTCAATGTTATTTAATCTGCAACAGTATTGTGAA
Source organism: Phoxinus phoxinus (assembly GCF_949152265.1). NCBI lineage: Eukaryota > Metazoa > Chordata > Actinopteri > Cypriniformes > Leuciscidae > Phoxinus > Phoxinus phoxinus. The sequence goes on from NC_136877.1 coordinate 813,282, forward strand.
CTTTTGTAAAGATACGGCTGGTCATTCACTTTTTAATGCATTATTATACAATTGCAAACTCGTGAGGAGAGTCAAAGACCCAAGACTGATCAACGACTGCATTTCTCTCCGAAACGGTAGGAAATTACATTGAATGTGGAGATTAACTGTCACGACGATTGACAGGGCAGTTTAAACCATGACGGGACGCATAACTATATAAGCACAGAGCGGGAAATACGCATTTATGTAGTTTGTACCAAATATTATGCTAGCTCGCTCTTTTGTGGTTGTTTAGTGTGTTTTCAGCATAGACAGTTATAGGTTTTCAGTTTAGTGACAGGAGTTATGGGCTTTGACTCGATGATTCGCGGTTTGGTGACCCCTGCTGGTCAGAACAGTGCAAATGCAGCAAACTCAGTCAAACCAAAACCTAATGCAGTTAAAAATCCTCTAATACCACGAAATATGAAGTGTCTCTATAATGTGTGATATTTTATTAAATTGTAGACATGAGTTCAGAATTTCTGAAAAATTATGTGATACAGGCCTACGTGTCCGACTGTATTATAGCCAAAAATAAATGTGAATTTCAGTCCACTGTCTCAGACATAACCGTATGGATATTGAAGTGCAACAATAAAAAATTTTCATTAGACTTTTAATTAGGATCTAAATATGTTTCTTACCCTAGTCAAAAACAAAAATCCTGATGTCATCACTCTATAAATGACCTGATTTACAATTTACTTGAACTCAAAATATCAATATTCTAATAACCCTTTTCACCTTCAACAAGCTCATTTTAAATAGTCATGCAGTCTAATCTCAAATAAAATATATAAAATATTCCACGTAAACTCTTGCATAAGATTTTTAAATTTTTATTAATAATTATGCACATTTCATTTAGTTATGGTGTGAGCCAAACAAAAACCACAGAAGAGACATTCAACGTTTTTAATGTCAATATCTGTATGGATCTTCTGCTGCCACTCAGTGGATTTACAGTCTATGCCAGAGAAAAGAATATCTGCTATTCATGAAAAAGACGACATAATAAATACATACGTTTAACTGAACAAATTATTACATTTTGTCTTAAAAATGATTAATACACATCAGCTGCCATTGATTGAGGAGTCTCATTTTGACAAAACAGTACAAGATTTATGTGCGTATTGTACCGTACACAACAGTCTCACTGTGTTGAGCTTCTTCACACTCATATTTCATAAATAGAGTTTTGAAAATAAAGGTTATTAATGGGCATCTATGGTTCTATGAAAAACTTTGCACTATAGGTTTATATATATATAAAAAGGTGGTGACACTTTATTTTGATGGGCCACTTCAGACATTCTACTGACTATAAGTAACATTTCAAATACATGTCAACTTCTTTTACTAATATTAGCTGTGAAACCCCCCCCCCCCCTTTTTTTTAAGAGTGCATGAGAAATGACTTCTAAAATAATAACACAAGTTTGTAAAAATCTACCGTTTTCTCGACATTTCTAAAAAGCCATTCAATGAATGAATACAATTTACAAACACAAATGTATACTTGTGTAAAATAAATGTGATATCTCCAGCGTCCCCCTAGTGGTCTCAGGCGGCGTGGTCATGCAACATGCACTGGTAGATGAAGAGAAATCTCCTGCATGTGTTCTTTGGGCTTAAACATTCATAAACTGTGTTTGGCCGCTGTGGGACCATTAGGCTAATGACTGAGGCGGTACATTCAGTTTTGGATACAGGAGTACACGCTGAAGTTCGCTGCATTCAGAGCTTCAACGGTTAAAAAAAGGTCTTCAACACGTCAACGCAAACAAGGCGACGCACTACGATGAACACTTCAACACAACAGCATCAACACCCGTCCAGAAAGACGCATGCACCAGTTTATAGTGTCCGGTGTAGACCGACTCACACCGTGGCATGCACAGAGACTCTACACAGTGTTAGATATTCAACTGCTTACTCATGACACACAGAAACACAGCTGAAAGTCTTCATAATATGTACATTTATTGAAATTAGCCTAATTTTACTTGACAAGAGCTGTGTTTGTGATGTTTTAGTTGCGGGAGGCGTGCAATATTTGCAAATATGCTGTATTTGTGTAATTCCACTAGATATGCCCATACCATACATTTAACATATTTCAACAGGGCATCTTGCTTTATTCATATTTCTTATGAAATTCTTAAATAACCAAACCTCAACAACATCACTTGAACGCAGCTGATAACGCTTAACGCGACGCTCATGTGATCATGAATAAATATTACAATAAACAAATACGTTGTTCTTTGGTTTCTCTATCCTCTTTTTCTTTCCTTGCATCCTAGTTGATGGAAAAGGAAACAAGAATGCACAATTCGTCATGCGAATGAAGGCTGGAGGGTTTTGAGCATAATCTCTGTTTATAATGTGCTAGAGGAGTCATGATAACATGTTGATGCCATTCATTAATTGTCTTATTCTGGAGGAAAATTGGTGTGCCAAGAAGTTCAACTTCTAAAAAGGCATCTTGAGATCTTGCACATTTTTCTGTTCCAATACACTGCGTCTTGCATTTGTTCAACAACAAAAAAAGCGCTCTGTGTAAATGGAGTCCATTCAGCTCGTACAGAACAAACTACAATCCTCCCTAACTGCTAATCCACGGCTAGCACAGCGGCCATGCTTTTCATCAGCGACAGACAGGCTAGACCAGGGCTGGGCATCTCTGGACCTCGAGATCCACTTTCCTGCTAAACTTTGCTCTAACCCTGATCAAACACACCTTCAGGGTTACTAGAAACACACAGATACATGAGTCTGATATGTCATATGGGATTGTGGGATTGAGAAAGTGGATCTCGAGGGCCAGAGATGCCCAGCCCAAGACTAGTGGGATTCAGAAACATTCTGTCTCTTTGAATCATGGAAAAGACAAACATGGCAAAGATAAGATCACCCACAGATTTCTAAAAATGATTAACAGCATACATAATTTAGCAATGATGTTTATATTGAAATACTACGAAGTGTGCAAACTTGGTTGTAATATCCCCGTAAACACTCATTCACATCTTTTTCAAAGTTCTGCCCACCAAACTTTGTTTGACAAGTTCTTTAAGTAACCCGAAAGCTTGCCCAAAGCCAGTCTAGCATTTGTTCTTCTCAGTTTGAGTTCATGTTGGTGGCCATTGCCAATGTCGAGGTGAGGACTGAGTTATTTCACAATCTGAAGCACGTTTAGAGAATGGGGCAGTGTTGTCCACAAAACATGTATATAATCTCCAGTGCGTCAGGTTCTGCAGAGCGTCTTGTGACCGCAGTGCTTTGTCCTTTAGTTGGCTGGGTAACTACTGGAGGTGTAGCTTCTGTCATCGGGTGCACCTTATTAGAAGGCGGTGTCAAGACGGATACAATGCTGTGTTTTTCAGCCCAACATTTAGCAGGCTCTGTAAAAGCACTAGCCTTGATCTCTGTTCTCCCCTCTGGAGTGTCCGTGTTTTGCTCATCTGGCTGTATCTCCGAATCATTGGCATTTGGAAGGTGAAAGTATGTGAACGTCCGCCCTGGGCACGCAGTATTTCCCCCTCGCTCTGAGAGACACGAATCCTTGTCAGGTATGACAGGAGAATGGCCAAATAGGGAATAGGGAATATCCTCTTTCCCAGAATCCTGCTCTGCCTTTACATGCTTGGGTGTGTCTTCGTTCTCTGGACAAGATTTCGGACTCTTTTGGTTTTCCCTACATAACCAGCGACCCTTATCAATTAGGACTGCATCATTTGGTCCCACCCTGGCATTCAGAGAAACGCAGTGCGTCGGCTCATTGAAGCCGTCTCTTGTGCTTGTGGCATTAAAGTATGACAGATCCTGCATGGCATTTGTGCGAGCCTCGTTGATTGAGGGCAGCCTAGGGGAGTTTGTAGCTTTAAGGCCTTCTCTTTTCTTGACTTTGTGGGCTGAAGAAGATCTCTTCTCATCAGAACTAGATCCTTTAGAGCCTTGTCCATAAAGCCGCTCAATAGTCCTTTTTACGTAACCTTTGGCAATGGACAACTTGCATGGATCTTCCTCTTCTCTTGATACACCTGAGGATTGGTGTTCTGTTTTGTCAGAAGATTCAAATTGGTATTCTGCCGAATCCGAACTTGGGCTTCTCGGCTGTGTCTGTCTCTGCTGTATGTCCGTAGTGTTCTTAGCCAGAAACATGTCTCTGATGGATTTCACTTTGTTGGTCTGAATGTGTACCTCTGAATCTTTTGCCAAAGCACTGTTTTTGGAATCATAGCTGAATGCTAATGAGGATGAGACTGAATCCATTGATGCCCTATCTGTGGTTTTGGTAATCTCGGCTGCCTCTAGATTTGGTTCATTGATGTGGTTCAAGAGCTGTTCGCCAAATGTGTGTGCTGTATTATAAGGTCTCTTACACACTGATTTTTCCTGGTCTTGTAGACTGCAGATAAGCTTTGCAACAGTGCTTGCTATTTCCTCATTAAAATGAATCTCGTTTTCTTCAGACTGGGTGGCTTCATTAGACATCTCCTCAAAGTCCTCCTGGTAGATGGTGTAGCATTCTGGCGCTTCTAGGATCACTTGTTCCTCTTCTGAATAAGTCCCACTTTCCATACACAAGTCTTGATGTTGTATTTCATCCACTTCTGTATTTGATTCAATATGAACAAACTGAGACATACCTTGCACCTCAGGTGATGCAACATCCCTCTCATTGTTACAAAGTCCTGAAATCTTCTCATTTGAATTTATCTGTTCTAATACATCATTCGGCCCAGGACTTTTCACAGTAATATTCTCTTCTTTATTGAAAGTCCTTTCCTCAGGAAAGATCTCACTCTCGTTCTCCTCCTGTTGGTGGAACTTTTCTTTCACAGAGAAATTTAGTTTTCCTGTACAGGTAATAAGTGACTTCTCTGATAATTTAGTTCCTTCCTCTTCAACGGTGTCTATATCTTTTTCAACGGTGTCTATATCTTTTTCGATATCATTTAGTGCTTTTCCTATGAACTCTTCTTTTTTTAATAATGTCTTTTCTACTTCAGAACTACTTTCTTCCCATGTACCTCTTCCCTCATCTATTTCCCATTGCCTTTCTTCCCTTTCTTGATGTTTCTTGACAGTTTCTTCTTCTTCTTCTTCTTGTTGCTTGCGTCTTCCTTTCTCCATTCCTTGCAATCCTGTTCTCTTGAACCCCATTTCTCGGCACATTTCTGCCCCAAAGCTAGATTCACTAGATGACATATCCTCACAGATGTCTGAGTCAGGTATTGCATCACCCTGAAAAGTTCTCCTAATGTTGGAAAAGATCTCATTTCTCAAATCTTGTTGGTATCTATCAGTGATCACAAGATTGTGCATATCAGGTCTTGCCTGTGAGCCTGCTGTGAGGTGTGCATTTATAGCTTTATCAATAACTGAATTAACATAGATGCTCACATAATCTTCCAGCACAAACTCTGAGAAACTAACCATCTGCTCTTTAGAGCGGTGCTCTGAAACGCCATTCATATTCATCTCTGGGAGTGAATCACTTACTGTGTCAGTGTCTTCCATCTGATTGCAAATCATGTACTCTTCATCTGCATGGTCGAGGGCTGCCAGCTCCTCTCGAACCCTCTCGGGAACACCTAGATGTTCCATCAGCACTTGGATTGAACGTTCCTCGTCCTCTATACTTGACCTGTGATGGGTCTCACTCCCACTGCTACTTCTTACTTTATTGCTCAGTGCTTGAAAGCCCTTCCAGTTCTGAAGCAGCTGAACAGATGCTGAGTTGTAGAGGTCAGATAGACTTATCCTTAGATGTTCTGCATCCTCTATTACTGCCAGTTCCTTTAGAGACTGCAGCATGAGCATTGCCTCAGAACTGCTTAGGTTGGCCTCAGTCTGACAACATGCATTTAAATGGCTTAAGCCATCCTTTAAAGTCATGATAGAAAGAAATGCAAGGAGTACCCTGGAGGAAGAGCTAAACGTAGATGCCAAGGATGAAGAAAAATCTGGCAGACATTTGGATGTTTTCAAACATAATGACCGCTTGTGTTGTGTGATCTCACAAAGTGACTGAATGGAATTGCACAGCTGATCAAGTACCGGCTTCATATCGGGCCTTACAGCCATTTTAACTGTGTAGTATTTTTGTGCTTGTAGATCTTTCTGTTCTGTTAGAGGCTTTGTTTGGATATTAACTGGTCTCCTCAAAGTATTTTCTGTGTCATACGAGGAGGTCTTACTTATTAGCTCAGAAATCTGTTGATTTCCATTTGTTTTCGTTAAGTGATCACTTTGTTCTTTGTCTGAAAGTGCTGGCTTTTTGGTGTTTGGCGAATATGCATGGATTCCTTTCTCATCAAACGTGTCCTTTGTTGGTGGTTGTATTGTCTTAGAAGATGGATAATTGAACAGTGATGCCTTTACCATTGTGTTATTTTTGGGTATGGCTTCTAAACAGGACTGTGCTGGAATCTGTTGAGATTGTAGCCAGAGTTCAACATATTCTGATGTTTGCTGTGTCATTGTGCCTTTGCTGAGTGATGCATTATGCAGATTCTCCTTTGGCAGAGCGAAACTAGCAGCTTGCACTTGTAGGTTGTTTTGCTCTTTTTCAACCAGTCGTGGGCTTGGGTCTTCTGTACTCACTTGAACACTCTCTGTTTGAGGCTTTAGTCCATTCCCACTATCATTTCTCCTTTTCAGAAGTTTTTGAACAGCTTTTGCTCTGAAATGTTTTATAGCTCCTTTTTGGCTCAATATATCAGCTCTTATTTTCTTTATTTCTTTCAAGATGTCATCTTTTTTATCTCTTTGCTTTCTTTCTGGATAAGCAGACCTAAACAAGTGATTCTTTTTCACTATTACTCTCACTGACTTCCTCTTTGTGGTTGTATCAACAGTAATAGCTCCTCTAGATGCCGAGGCTTCTGAGGAGGCAGCAACCGGTGTTACTGACACCATGGCCCTTTGTGTTGAGGAGGTGTTTGTTTTGTAAGTGGAAGCATATGGTTTATCTTTTTTCCTAATTGACTGACATTTGATAGTTGCCAAGGTCTCCGATTTCATATCTTCATTAAAGTAATGGAACGTTTTATCTGAGGATACTGTGTCCGAAGATGCTATATAGCCATGTTGCGTATTTCCTGAGAAGTTCTCTTGACAAATCTGCTCTTCACAGATGTGTAACACAGTTTTCTTGTGATAGTCCTGGATCTGGAGGACTTCTGAAGATCTGTAGTCACTGGACTGTAGCGGTGTGGTGGTGTTCGTATCAGAGGGAAGAGTGCATCGAGGCTTGGGAACAGGGTGGTTCTGCTTCACCTCTACGTTGTCCAGATCTTCCATGTAGGAGTATGAAGAGTTTTTATGAATTTCTGTATCACTAGCAGTCATGATGCTCTCGATGGATCCTTGTTTGTGAGCATGTGGTGAAGGAAGCCACTCTAACTCCATGCTTGCCTCCCCTCCATTGATCTCACTCTGTTGATTGACCTTACAGTCTTCCTCAGGGCAGGAGCGGCTGCTGTACTTGGGGTCACTCCCGTTGACCTCTATGGCACCAGGATCATTTTGAGGGGGGAAGCTATCAGGTAAATTAGCATCCAGGTCAGGACAGGGAAGACTGGCTGCTCTAATTTGATTGCACACATTGGAACGACTGACTGTGGTGGTCCAATGTATTGTTTCCTCCTCTTTAATAGTGAGACGTACCTTCATTTCAACGGTCATACTTCCATCTTGATTGACTCGAAAGGATTTCTCAATGTCATCATCAGAGGGCATGTGTGAGTCCTCCTCTCTCTCACCGTCCAGACTGGTGATGATTTCTGTTTCAGAAACTGACTCAAGATGATATCCAGGAGCGGCTTCCACAGAGCCATTTGGGTTGTTCGGAAAATCACACATACTTCCTGGCAAACTGCTTTGTATTTGATTCACAATGTAGCTTTCTGAAGATAGGGAGAAGGGACAAGATTTGGCGCTGCGGGATTTCTTCTTTCCTTTATAATGTTGGTGATATGTTGACAGATGAAGAGTTGTTTGATCAAGTCAGGACAGCAGTAAAGCAATGCAAGTGAGAAAAATAGGAACATAGATTAGAGAGAGAGCACGTATGCTATAATCCATATTGAAGAAAGTGGGTCACTGTAGGTATTACAGTAGATATGAATGCCTCAGCACTTGCTTCAAGACAGTCTCAGTAATAGATTATCTTGACATGCAGTGTAACATATAAGACACGTTTTAAAGTATTGAATATCTGCAAAGTTTCTTTCTCATTATTATAGCAGTTGAGCTCTGTACTGGAATGAAAGTAAAATTAATAAACTTACTGGTTATCGGACGCCGCCGAACCAGTCTTTTATCCGGTAGCCACTTTGGTGGAGATGACTTCTGGACATCATAGTTGCTTTTTTTGAAGGGTTCTCGGCCAGCGGCCACCAATACCCCGGCGCATAAGATCAATGCAGGAAGCCCGTCCACCTATGATCATGTGAAAACATCTTTATCATTTGTCAACAAAGCGGAGATAAAATATTAGTGTAGTCATTATAGAATAAGTGCACTTCATAATTGTCTGGTTAGGTCATTTACTAAAGTTAGGAGTTAACAAAGTCAAATTCGAGCAGAGTGTGGCTTCAATAAAAGTCAGTGGGGTCCGATGTCATTATTAGACTCATTGTATGGACAAATAAATGTTCCACAGAAGAAAGTTATACAGGTTTGGAATGACGTAAGGGTGAGTAAATGCGTACAGGCTTGGCCGAGGATGAGAGTATGTGTATGTTGTGTAAGAGCATTGCGGATTTACATTGACGACACTAGCCAGCGGCATGAGTTTGAGCAGCTGTTCATTTGTTTCTGGGATTGAAACAAGGGTGTAGCCGTTACCAAAAGGCTATTCCAGTAGTTGGGGAAAGCAATGTTGTGCACCTCTGAGGTCTGCGGATTGATATCACCAACGGGCGTTAGGGCCCATTCTACGACGAGCATGGCTTCCTTTTTGGCTTTAGCCCAATATTGGCCTAGTTTTTATTGGATTTTGTCCATCTTATTCCTGACGACCTCACTGCGTTGTGAATTATGGGTGGCACTTCCGGTTTGGGGAACTTCCATTCAAAAAGGCTGAAACGAATCATTTCAAATCATAAGGTTGCCCTGCAAATAAAGCTGAGTCAATTTTCCTTCATGATTTATTTACAGGCATCATGAGAATAACGTTATACTTGGTATTTTAACGTGACATGTTATAACCAGAATATCTATGACAAGAGCTCTTTTCAGTCGCTGCTTTCTTTTCCTTGTGATTATTTTCCCTTTTCCCTGTAAAAATATGAAAAAGGACAACATATACTGCACATTTGTGGTCTGTTCTCCCGAATTTAATTGACGATATATTCCATGAATTATTCACTGTAATGCACGAAGAATCTCTCGTTATTCTCCTCAAATCCTCACTTCTCTTTCCAGGTTTGTTTTCACAGGTAAATGCAATTTATAATATGTCAAAATGACGGAAATCACTTTGAAATAGTATCACGTAAATTCTGAAGTTAATGAACATTTTTGATTAAGGCAACATAAGTTACATAATACATATATTAGTACAGTGATATTTAACCAAAGACTCATGCTTTTGGGGTTATTTGGTCTGTTGAAAGTACCTTGTTGATGCTTTTACACTTTTAAATTTGCTTTTAATATTCGATAGTTGAAGGGTGATTAGATTAATGTCATCTCATTGTGACACTTTTTTAACGTATTGCGTTCATAGAGCGAGCCTTTTACTGATTGTTCCCATAATTCGCGCAGAGCGCCATGGGGTGTAGGAATAAGGTGGATAGAGAAATTTGAATAAATGGCTAATCTCTGATTCTCAGGTTTTGATCAGGGTTAGATGTTATAGTGTGTGCTTAACATGCTTGTTACACATGCTGGTAGAGTTGCCAGCTAGGGGCTTTCACACCGCAGAAAACTCAATCATAGTTCTTCTGACTATTATCGTAAGTACCCACTGTGTGGCTTGATTGCACCGCATGACATAGGAATGAGGGGATTAAATTAGCTCCTACTTCAGAGTGGAGTCTAACATGGGACAACAGGATCTTTACCAGTGACGTAAGTGTATGTCGTTTGGCCGAACGCATGAGAAACCGTAACTGAAACTTTACACAAACTGTAAAAAAAAAAAAAACGTAAACACACAGTATACATATATTAAGCGTAGCGTCAGTTCTGGCAGGTCACCTTAGTCAAGCTCGCATCAGCTGACACTCAGCTGATCCACGTCTACCTATAGGAATACGACGCCTATCACCGATGTATTATCAGCAGCTATCTCGTTTCTCAGGAGCGAATTACCCTCCTCCCTCCCCAGCTCCACCTGTCTCCAGTCAGTATGGCATTCTGATTCCCCTTGAATCAGAATAAATTCTCGAATTATGTTGAACTTTAAAATCTTGAATTAATGATATCTGCAATACATTCATGTTGGTTCTGTTCTGTTTACCCCAAGGGGGGTTATTGCTGCTCTTATCTATGCTAGGCTGCATGGATGCAGAGGGAGTTCTTGCCCAGAACAGAACCATACTGCCAATCCTAACTGTATGCAATTCACCTTTGGCTAAGCCCCGCCCCCCTTAGTTACTGTTGCTACGTCCGTCAACTTCATCTGGGCTCTGGTTTGGTATCAACATGGCTTATGCTGTGACGGCTCCTCCTGATGAAGTTTGATCAAACTTTTATAAAGCAGCAAATAAAGTGTGGGATAGAAGTCGGCAAAAGGGGCTGCAGTGTGCGTTCGAAGGCTTTATTCAAGACATAAACGCGAGCAACAACAAGATCCAAATAGAGGCAAAAGCATAACGGTCACAGTCAAAACATGACCCAGCGCATCATATCCTAATGGAGACGGAGACTGGGACTCACAATATCAGGAGCAACACTGTTCATGCAGAGCTGGTCTCTATTCACTTCTATAATCGTTATTACAAAGCAAACGGACTACGCGAGTATAAAGTTGTATTTATTAGCAGCGTGTGCTAGCGTATCAACAATTAGCGCAGAGAACCGAAATCATGACCTAAACCAGCATAAAACTGTCTAACTAGTGTAACTTCACAGTAAGGTTAAAAGCTAAATGTATCTTAGAGACAAAAGTGTGTTGTTGATCTTGAGGGGTTTCGCTGACTGAGGACGTCCACACAGTTTAATCCAAAGACGACACTTGTCAGGATTTGACTTCGGGTTTTGGGAAGGGGGAAAAACGGACACCCCCCTCCAGCCTCTCTGGGAAACGTGTTACAAATGCCCAAGGCTCAACGTTTAACCGTATTTCTGATAAAACTACGACGGTAATATCCTGCCGAGACCAAACATATGAGACGCCTGTGTTAAAGTCAATGGAGCGCTGTGAAAAAGTGTCGGACCTCTGTGGAGCTCGTTCTTGGCTGCGCTGTGATTGGTCAATCTACATTCTAGGGCGTGGCTTAGCCAAAGGCGAATTGCCAGTCATATTTGATGATAGTGGTCCTGACTCCTGACAGAAACTCACTCCACAAATGAACTCCATGAACATAGCTAAAGTTCCTACAGGCAGTGCGAATGCAACCAGGAAAATGGCCCTAGGGGAAAATGTAGTTCTTGGGGAACCACTCTGGAGGCTAGTTCCTATAACTGAGTTCCTATAACTACCCGGTGCGAAAGCCCCTTTCGTATATGGAAGTATGCTGTACTGGTATACAGTTCCCATAGCATCTGCTACTGTGGAAAACAAATGACAGAGAATGTCTCGGATTAAGCATGTAATCCTGTTTCCTTGAGTAGACGCTACCTATCTCAGCCACACTCCCTTTAGGTTTTAATCACTGAAAATGATCCCACTCCATGAATGCACGAGGTAATATCTCATTCAAAAGATTCACCCGAACTTTAGCATGACGCGATCGCACACGGGAGCCAATGGCATTTCACAATCAGAGCTGTCATAACGCTAAGCTCCACAGCTAACGTTTGAACGTGCACATGATCTGAGCGTCACGGCGGATGGAGAGGGTGATCGTTGTTGGGTTTCACACAAATCAATCGTCTGGCCTCTGAACACTTGGCATATTTGTACTTTTTGAATAAATTGTGACTCTAGTCGTATGTACTGGTTATATCCTGTGTTTTATATTATGTAATACACAAATGGGTATGTTTAGGGGGTAGGGGTGACGACACATTTCCCATTCTCATCGCATCTGTGTGTGACGCCAAAGGCTTCTCATGGAAAGTACCTGGACGTGGAAAAATAAGTTAACAAGTCTCGCCCAAGTGTTGAGAATATATATATATATATATGAATCTGTACTTCAATAATAACCATAAATATCAAACATGCCCTGAAGAACACTTAAGGTTAGCATTATTAATAAAGCTGGTTTGATGGTCTCTATGCCATGCCTCTTATTCCCTTCTGTGTCCTATCCCAGATTGCAGAGTGTAATAGGATGAAATGGTAAAGAGGATTAGCATCACTGGGCAGCAGGGCTTCCTCGTCTGTAAATGCTATTTATGACTGGGCCAGCTTACTTGCACCAGAGCCACAACTGACATGCTCACCACTCTAATCAAATAAAACACTCTGGAAATAGAGTCATAGTTTATTTTTGTTTCGATGTGTCAGAAGTGTGCTTGTGTTTTTGTAGCTTGGTGTCGCGTCCTGTTTTACATTTAAATCGTGGCACAGTAATAATGCAAGTTTACTGGGAATAAGGGGAGGGGGTGTTTGGAAACCTGTGGAGAAACATTGTTTGTGGAGTTCCGTTTGATGCCTATAGTATAATAAAATAAAAACATTAATCCTTACAGGTCAATGGACAAAATTAAAGGATTAGTTGACTTCAGAATCAAAATTTCCAAAAAATTCCGTCATCCAAGATGTTCATGACTTTCTTTCTTCAGTTGAAAAGAAATGAAGGTTTTTGAGGAACACACTCCAGGATGTTTCTCTATATAGTGTCCAACGGGTCGAAGGTCCAAATTGCAGTTTCAAAGGCTCTATACGATCCCAGCCGACGAATAAGGGTCTTATCTAGCCAAACCATCTGTCATTTTCCAAAAAGAAATAAAATGATATGTAACTTTTAACCACAAATGCTCATCTTGCACATCCACGACTTCACGCATTACGTAATCACATTGGAAAGGTCAGGCGGTAACCTGACGTAGGCGAAACCAATAGAGTGAAAAACTCCATCTCATTTTCTCCTCCAACTTCAACATTGTCCAACATCGTTGTTTTACCTTTTTTTGTGTGTAAATGGCGTTTGATTTAGTCTTTGCACGGCTTTGTAAACACTGGGTCGGTTCTTCCGCCGACGTCACGCTTGACCTTTCAACCTGATGATGTAAAGTGTGTTGCATCACAGCGAGTGCAAGACCAGCATTAATGTTTAAAAGTATATAAATGTGTATTTAGTTATAAAATGTCGGCTGGTTTGTCTAGATGAGACTCTTATTCCACGGCTGGATCGTGACTTTGAAGCTGAAACTCACATCTGGACCTTCGACCCGCTGGACCATTGAAGACACTATATGGAGAACATCTGGAGTGTGTTCCTCACACACCTGCATTTCTGTCCCACTGAAGAAAGAACATCTTGGATGGCGTGCGGGAGAGTAAATTTAATTATCAGGAAGTTTTAATTCTGAAGTGAACTAATCCTTTAAATCGAAAACCCAATTTAAATAATATATTTAAAGAACTGAAGGTTACACTTTACAATAAGGTTCATTAGTTAACACTAATTAATGTATTAACTAGCATGAACTAACCATGAGCAACCCATTTGTAACTGTATTTATTAATCTTTGTTAAAGGTAGGGTAGGTTAGAATTGTCTAAAAAAACTTTTATTCAAATTTGTTTAAACTGTCTTTATATACCAATACATACTTAAAATGCAAGTACTCTGAAATAGAGAGTATACAAAACTGAGTGACTATAGTGTATTTAATCTTCAATAAACACAGCTCATTAATTCCGGTCACTCCCACCCAGGGCCGGATTAAGAGTTCAGAGGCCCCTGGGCACAATGACTTGTAGGACCACCCCCCCCCCCCCCCAACACCCCCCCCCCCCACCCCCAACTTAATATACAAATGCAAATAAACAGTGCTTTATTTTTTCAGCTACAGTTAGTGTATTTAACAGCATTAAAGAAATTGATTACATGATATGAAAATAAGACAACATAGACTTCACTGTATAAATTGTACATTGATTTATTAATGTTCTCAGTCAAGAGTGAGGGATTTGCTCTTTGTATTTTGTTGTTTTATTAACAGGGAAATTTTTAATTGTCATTTAGCCTACACTCTCAAGCCGTTTCAAACCCAAATAAGTCTCCCTCTTCTGTTGAAAATAAAAGTTATTTGGAGGAATGTGGGTAACCAAACAGTTGATGTACCCCAGTGACTTCCATAATAGTTTATTCCTACTATGGTCAATGGGGACCAGCAACCGGCCGGTTAGCCACACTCCTCAAAATATCTTCTTTTGTGTTCAGCACAAGAAAGAAATTAATACATGTATGGAACAACATTAGAGAGTGAGTAAATAATGACATCTTTTTTATTTTTGGGTAACTATCCCTTTAAGGACAAGCTGCAGCATGTTTACTATTAGGGCTACTGTCTCTTTAAGATCTGCGCGCGACGAGTCTAATATACACGCATTTGACAAGCAGATTTTTTTTTTTTTTTTTCTACTGTTCTTTCACTTTAGACATAACCAACTTTGTTTATGTAAACCTTGTGTGTATTTGACAGTATTAGAGCAATAAAACTCGAAAGATAACTTAGTTCAGTAACGGGCGCTGTTAGAAGGCTTTTAGTGCATGTTGCGCGTCGGCGGGTGTAACGTTATTGCGCTCAGAAAAGCGCCCGTTAGAACAGCACATCAGCAGCGAATGACATGTTTAACCAGCAAGGCTTTAAAGCACATGCAAATAATTAATTTTTATAAACTACAGTGTCCCGTTCCTCTGCATTTCATGTGAATATACGTCGCGCTGTACAGTATGTTGAGACGGAGGCGCCAGAACTGCAAACTGATAGAATGTACGATCCTACGATATTTCTTCAAAAGCAGATCGTGGAGACATTTTAATCTTAATAATATTTAATCATTTTAATTTTAATAATATTTGACATAATATTTGACGGTGCCCAGGGCCCCTCAGATGTCCTGGGCCCCTGGGCAAGTGCCCAGTTGTCCTAATGGTTAACCCGGCCCTGCTCCCACCTAAAAACGGGTAACGCGCAAGCCAATCACTTGTTTCGTCCCGAATGGAATTAATGAGCTGTGTTTTTTGAAGATTAAATACACTATAGTCACTCAATTTTTATACTCTCTTTTTCAAAGTACTTACATTTTAATTATGTATTGGTATATAAAGACAGTTTAAGCCAATTTGAAAAAAAGTTCTTTAGACAATTCTTACCTACACAACCTTTAATGTTAGTTAATAAAAATACAGCTGGTCATTGTTAGTTCACATTGCATTATGTTAACAAGATTTTAATAAAGTATTAGTAAATGTTGAAATTAACGTTAACAAAGATGAATAAATGCTGTATACATGCAGTTCATTATTAGTTCATGTTAGTTTATGTTAACTAACCAACTTTATCGTAAAGTGTTACCGAACTGAATGAAAAATCAAATATTGCAACTAAAAATTGGTGGCAAAATCCTTACCCGTCTTCCTTCAGGTGTGAGTAACTTGAGTACAGGGAAGTGCATGACCTCTGACATGTGATCTAGGAGTGCTTCGAATGAGTATGTCGTCCTCCTCTGCAGCGTCAGCGTGTGCTTCACTTCTGGCTCACCGTTGCGGAAAAGCACCAGCCGTTTTGGCGTATGCAGCAGGATCCGCTCGTTCCTCCTCGCGCTGTAGACTCCGTGTTGAGCAGGACTGTGCGTGTACCAAGCTAATCGCCGGGCGCTAACGGGTCGAGCGTGGTACCAGGGCGGCGGCTTCCGGCGCGCGCGCTCCAGGTCAACGGGTTTGACGGTTCTGCGATCGGAACAAATGTAGGATTGGCCATGATGCAACTGTTCAAGCGACCGAACCGACGTATGACCTCGAGGAGTTGTGATGGTGCGGACTCCAAACGGTAGAGGCACGCGCTTCGATAAGCTGTCCAGGAGAGCCTCGAAGGTTTTAAACGTGCGGTTGTTGATGATCACCGGGAGACCACCGAACTGGGAGTCTCCGCTTTTGTAAAAGCACACGCGTTTAGAGGAGGTCTTCTCCGTGATGTATGGCTGTCGAGAGGTCATCTGAGTGTGACCACTAGCGGAGGACTGGGCCGCTGGAATAGCCTTCCTCACTACCGGAGCTTCACTCATCATCATCATCATCACGACTCAGCCGCATCCTACATGAAGAAATGCAGGAGATTAACTCAAAGAATGATTCTGGCCACTTAAATAGTAACAAACCATGCAATCATGTTTTTGAACAAGTGAAAGCATTCCCGCTGTGGTGAAGATCCAGCTTTTAATGTTATGTATGTGTCTATGTGGAGTTATTAATCTGCTTTAACACAAACCATGTGTAAGTTCATAAGTTTTAACTCTTTCCCCGCCAGCGTTTTTAACTCTTTCCCCGCCAGCGTTTTTAACTCTTTCCCCGCCAGCGTTTTTAACTCTTTCCCCGCCAGCGTTTTTAACTCTTTCCCCGCCAGCGTTTTTAACTCTTTCCCCACCAGCGTTTTTAACTCTTTCCCCGCCAGCGTTTTTAACTCTTTCCCCACCAGCGTTTTTAACTCTTTCCCCGCCAGCGTTTTTAACTCTTTCCCCACCAGCGTTTTTAACTCTTTCCCCGCCAGCGTTTTTTAACTCTTTCCCCGCCAGCATTTTTAACTCTTTCCCCGCCAGCGTTTTTAACTCTTTCCCCACCAGCGTTTTTAACTCTTTCCCCGCCAGCGTTTTTAACTCTTTCCCCGCCAGCGTTTTTTAACTCTTTCCCCGCCAGCGTTTTTAACTCTTTCCCCACCAGCGTTTTTAACTCTTTCCCCACCAGCGTTTTTAACTCTTTCCCCGCCAGCGTTTTTAACTCTTTCCCCGCCAGCGTTTTTAACTCTTTCCCCGCAAGCGTTTTTAACTCTTTCCCCACCAGCGTTTTTAACTCTTTCCCCACGAGCGTTTTTAACTCTTTCCCCACCAGCGTTTTTAACTCTTTCCCCACCAGCGTTTTTAACTCTTTCCCCGCCAGCGTTTTTAACTCTTTCCCCACCAGCGTTTTTAACTCTTTCCCCGCCAGCGTTTTTAACTCTTTCCCCGCCAGCGTTTTTAACTCTTTCCCCGCCAGCGTTTTTAACTCTTTCCCCGCCAGCGTTTTTAACTCTTTCCCCACCAGCGTTTTTAACTCTTTCCCCACCAGCGTTTTTAACTCTTTCCCCGCCAGCGTTTTTAACTCTTTCCCCGCCAGCGTTTTTAACTCTTTCCCCACCAGCGTTTTTAACTCTTTCCCCACCAGCGTTTTTAACTCTTTCCCCACCAGCGTTTTTAACTCTTACCCCGCCAGCGTTTTTAACTCTTTCCCCGCCAGCGTTTTTAACTCTTTCCCCGCCAGCGTTTTTAACTCTTTCCCCACCAGCGTTTTTAACTCTTTCCCCGCCACCGTATTTATCTCTTTCCCCGCAAGCGTTTTTAACTCTTTCCCCACCAGCGTTTTTAACTCTTTCCCCGCCACCGTATTTATCTCTTTCCCCGCAAGCGTTTTTAACTCTTTCCCCACCAGCGTTTTTAACTCTTTCCCCGCCAGCGTTTTTAACTCTTTTCCCACCAGCGTTTTTAACTCTTTCCCCACCAGCGTTTTTAACTTTTTCCCCGCCAGCGTTTTTAACTCTTTCCCCGCCAGCGTTTTTAACTCTTTCCCCGCCAGCGTTTTTAACTCTTTCCCCGCCAGCGTTTTTAACTCTTTCCCCACCAGCGTTTTTAACTCTTTCCCCACCAGCGTTTTTAACTCTTTCCCCACCAGCGTTTTTAACTCTTTCCCCGCCAGCGTTTTTAACTCTTTTCCCGCCAGCATTTTTAACTCTTTCCCCGCCAGCGTTTTTAACTCTTTCCCCACCAGCGTTTTTAACTCTTTCCCCACCAGCGTTTTTAACTCTTTCCCCGCCACCGTATTTATCTCTTTCCCCGCAAGCGTTTTTAACTCTTTCCCCACCAGCGTTTTTAACTCTTTCCCCGCCAGCGTTTTTAACTCTTTCCCCGCCAGCGTTTTTAACTCTTTCCCCGCCACCATATTTATCTCTTTCCCCGCAAGCGTTTTTAACTCTTTTCCCACCAGCATTTTTAACTCTTTTCCTGCCAGCGTAAAAAAAAAAAAAAGGTTTCCAGCCACCGTCAGCATTTTTGATCATTTTCACAAAGGTTTCATGGCCATAATATTGTGTTGTATGAATATCTGAACATGCATTATATATACATATATATCTATATGTATATCCTCTACTTTCATGCATTCTTTTTTATCAACACTTGAATGTTCAAGCCTGTGTTTGTGTATCACATGTACATCACCGTTAACGGCAGGTGTTGTTTACTGTCCACAGCTCTGGATTAAACCATCACTAGAATAAATCAGCCAGTTTATCTACTTAATACCTTTACATCATTATAATCACTATATTATATTATATGACTATATTATAAACAGTAAACAACAATCGTACACTAAACTTCTTGTGGAAAAGGCATTCTTTAAAAGGTAAACTATATTAAGATATATTTATGGGGGGAAAAAATTCCAATATGAATTTTGATACTCAAGATTGAATCTATGAACATTATATCATCAAGTGACTATAAGTGACTATATATGACTATAAGGAAACGGTATTGGCTTTTTTTCAACGTTTAAAGCAGAATATTTCTAAACTAATGTCTGCTAATACTCTGAATGCAGATTTACCCGTGGAAGATTTGCCTGGGGAT
>NC_136877.1:837271-839771 GCF_949152265.1 Phoxinus phoxinus
CGGAACGGCACATCCAGCGTTTAAAGAGTGCGCAACACTACAATACACTTCATTAGTGAACATTAAAGCGGTGGCATAATGCCCTATTCACAAGATTTAAAATAAGTCTCTGATGTCCCCAGAGTGTGTGTGTGTGTGAGTGTGTGTGTGTGCGTGTGAAGTTTTAGCACACAATACCCCACAGATATTTTTATAAAGCATGTTATTGTCACTTTTTGAGGGTTTGCAAAAACGCACAGTTTTGTGCCTGGCCCTTTAAATGCAAATGAGCTGCTGCAGAGGGCGGAGCTTCAAGAGCTCGCATGTGTTAGTGGCTGCGATTACCTCACACACACACACACACACACACACACACACACACACACACACACACTAAAATGACAGAAACTATTCTGCCTTTAATGTTAAACCGGAGTCAGACAAAGATGGAGAGACTCCAGAAGAAGTGACACATGTAGAAGAACAGGACG
This sequence comes from Phoxinus phoxinus, assembly GCF_949152265.1. Taxonomy (NCBI): domain Eukaryota; kingdom Metazoa; phylum Chordata; class Actinopteri; order Cypriniformes; family Leuciscidae; genus Phoxinus; species Phoxinus phoxinus. The sequence goes on from NC_136877.1 coordinate 837,742, forward strand.
TCTCTGATTGGTTAGTTGATGAGTTTATGTTGCTGATGTGGAGTTAATATCTTCAATTAGCATATTCTGTCACGATAATCTATAAACCGCTCGTATAGGAACTGTTGTGAGACGCACACAGAGTGACTTTCTATTGCGTGTGAAAAGATGGATGCTAAAGTTTGAGCGGATCACAGATGTACTCGACTAGTCAAATCATAATCATAAACCCTTTAATATTTCATGAACTACAATGAGCAATACATTTGTTACAGTATATGTTAGTTCACAGTAATGTTTAGAAAAACAACCTTTGATTTTAATAATGTTGAAATTAAATGTTGAAATTAACATTAAAGATTAATAAATGCAAATGTCTTGCTTCTTGGTTCATGTTAATGAACATTATTGTAAAGTGTTGTCAATTAGTGCACTTACTGTAAAAAGTGAGTTGACTTAAAAAAGTGAGGAACCCGTTGCCTTGAAATTAAGAAAATACTTTATGCGTAATTGAAGAAAATAAGTTATGTGGAATTGTCAAGTTGACATAACTTAATTTCTTCAGTTACACAGGCTCACTTTTTTAAGTCAACGGATCAGTTTACAGTGTACACGTCTCCAATGAATTTTTTTTATAAAACAGTAAAAAAAGTTTTAAGTGCAATCTTAATGGTTTTTTAACTTAAATTATGTTAAACTGACTTATAAAATGAGCTGAGTCTTGTTTAAAAAGTTGAAAACTGTGTAACTTATTTTGATGAGTTAAAGCAACGCGTAAAAAAATTGCTGCGAATATTTATCACAACTTAAAATCCAACATTGTTTCAACTTTAAAAAGTATGTCTTCATGCTTGACTTAAAATATTAAGTTTGGTTAACTTTAGTTTAGTTTAGTTAAGACAACAGGAACTAAATCACATGATACAAATATAGATATGATATTTGTCCTGCATTGCTTATTCACTAACAATCGGTGTAACTTCGGTACAGCTTATAAAGGTATGAATATGTTTCTGGTAAAAAATTATATATAAATATTTTAACCAGTTTTCACATGACAAGCTTCTGCATCACACACATTCATGTCGAATTATATTAATATTTGACATTTATTCTATACTTTTATTTCACCTTGGGTCAATGATAAACTTAAAAAGTCTGCGTTATTGTTTTATTTTTGATTCATATTCCCCACATTACTATATTCAAAGCTGTATTTATATATGCAGTTTGACTTTTAACAATCCAGCCTGGAAAAAAGATTGAATATGTGATTTGAATAATTATGTTTTTGAACAAAAGCTGCTGATTTAATCTCTGCTCACCGAGTATCTTGCTGAGCTCCGCGTTGTGCAGGTCCGGGTTCTTCAGCGCGAGCCTCTTCCTCTCGTCCTTCGCCCAAACCATGAACGCGTTCATCGGCCTGCGGACGCGCGCCTCGCTCTTTCCGCGCGCGGGAGTCTCGCGCTTCGCTTTGGCGTCCGAGAGCGCATGAAGCGCGTCCACCTCCGGCCACGCGCACTGCCGCGCGCCGGGCATCATGACTGTGCTCGCGCCTCGGCTCAGGCTCGGGTCGGGCTCGGGTCTGGCTCGGCTCAGGCTCGGGTCGTCACTGGCGTAACCCGCATCGGGACTGCTCATCTCCTGCACGCGGCGCGCGCGTTTGGTGCTCAGCGATGGTGAACGAGAGTGTGTGTGGCCCGGACACTTCCTCCGCCGAATGTCCTCTGCTAGACTCCCAGGGCTGAGCGCGTACAGTATTCAGCAGAAAGGTCAGAAGTGCACACAGAGTTAAACTCCACCAATAGTGACCCGTGTGGGCGGACCGGACCGAGCCGGGTGTGAGACTGCGCGTTCACAAGCACTGCGCGTTCACAGCGAGTCTCCCCCCGGGACACTTTTTGGCAGGACTTTACATTCAATATAAAGCATGTGAATAATCAGATCAGCGGAGAGCATGTGTTGAAAGTTCTTATGGTTTTTTTTATGATTGCATAGCTCGCGATTTAACTTTTACACAAGCATTAGAAACACTTTTATTTTATTTCTAG
>NC_136877.1:844771-954771 GCF_949152265.1 Phoxinus phoxinus
TTCCTGCGATGATCTGAACCCCATCCTGAACCGCGAACCCGCCTTAGATTTATAAAAGCCCCCCCTAGTGGTGTGTCCTGGTGCCGGGACCGACACGAATCTTGAGGAGATTCCCCCTTCCATATGTGAAGCGCTTTGAGTACCCAGAAAAAGCACTATATAAATGTAACAAATTATTATTATTATATTATTATTATTTTATAGATAGTTTGTTTCTATATAAAAATGTCGATACAAGTATTTGCTCCGGCTTATTTTGTTCTGTTATTATACTTGTTGTCATCTGTTGACGTTGTACCTGCAGAATGTTGGTCGGTGTGGTATTAGCCACGCCCCTCCTCCACTGTGATTGGACGGATGGGTAAAAAGCGACAGTGATGAGCGCTGCGTTTGAACATTCTTCAACTCTCGGCGACCGGTACAAAATGCCGAACGCTCAGCGTGAAAAAAACGCTCAGCGCCTCGTTACCTCAAAAATACGCCAGCCGTGTGAAATAACGCTTTGGTGGACACAGGGCCTCAGGGTCCAAGGTGGGTCAGAGACCATCATCAGCCTGACAAGACCAGTCAGAGAAAACAGGCAGCAAATCCTGAAGCCAATAACAGGCAAGCCGGCAGAGCAACAGGCCGAATGCTGAGAGAACAAGGGAACAGCACACACAAGAGGAATATATAATGGGGAAGTGAGGAGGGCACGGGGAACCGGTCCAGAATACCCCAGGATGGGACACAGCATCTCTCCTCAGACATGTTGCTCAGCCTGAAGACACTCCCTGACCACATTCAACGGAAGGCCATGGATCTGGAAGACGTGGTCTACCGCCGCCAGTGCTGTCTCCTTAGGCAGGGGAATAAAGTGGACCACCTTAGAACAGCGATCCATCACAGAAAGGATGAAGGAATTGCCTCTGGACAAGGGGATGGCTGTGACAAAATCCAAGGCAAAGTGGGACCAAGGATGGAGGGGGATGATGAGGGAGGCATGTTGGACGATTTATTCTGGGCACAGACTGGGCAGACAGCAACAAACTGAATGGAAGGCCACCAAAACTTGCTGGCATAGGGCATTTCAGTGTCCTCTTCAATCCTGGATGGCAAGCCTTGATGAGGCAATTAGCCTATATTCAGGCACACATAAGAGGTTCTCTGTGCACCTCAGCTGACTGAAGGGTCTCCCTGACCCCACCTCAATGTCCTGGTGGGACAGGGCATCTGACTTAAGATTTTTGGAGCTTGGACGTTAAGATAAGGGAGTAATAGGTACAAGATTGCACTTTACCATCTCCCAGGGTTCGCTGGGAAAGGATCACCCCAATACCAACCTCTGAGGCATCAACCTCCACAACGAGCTGCCACTCAAGATCAAGAAATAATAAAGAAAAAACACTCAAGAAAAAATAATTTCCACATTAATCAGATATTGGTTGTGTCAGAAATCACCCCTACACCCTCATATCAATATCAACTGTATTTCTAGAACACAGTTCCAGTAGTGGGATTGAATGTGAGATTGAATAAGTGTACTTGTATAATAACGTCCACAATGGTTTCGGACACCCAAATGTCTGTTCCCTCAAATAGTGCCCTATTTAAAGTTTTTTTGGCTTTATATGTTAGCCTTACTGCTATCTATAAGCTGGTGTGCTCCAAAACAATGACAAAATTCGCATTTAGAAGACCAAACCCAACGTTGAAAATGAAAATCAGGTTGATGTCAGAATCCAAAGTCAGATTGACGTCAATCCGACTTTCACTTTTTGCAACCAAAATCATCCCCTGACTGACGTTACTACTTTCTACTCAAGGACCTTGACAGAAAAGTGGTGGAGTAAAAAGTACGATATTTGTCTTTCAAATGTAGTGAAGTTAAAGTAAAAAGTTTCCAGAAAAAATTATACTCAAGTAAAGTACAGATACTCAAAAAGTGTACTTAAGTACTGTACTCAAGTAAATGTACTTTGTTACTGTCCACCTCCGGCAATTGCTCTGTGTTGACTGTGCTGCTCATTTGGCTTTGGTCCGGCCCGATTAAAGCCCTGGCTAACTCTGGCCCGGCAGTGGACACACGGGTAATGCAGCTCAAGGCAGGCCGGAGACAATGATCAGGCAGAGAGGGAGGTCAAGACAGGCAACAAGTCCTGAAGCCAACCGGGAAAAAAACACTAGACAATCTGACAAAGCTAGAGGCCGGCTAACAGCGATCTGGCACAGAACAGCACACACAAGGGGAAAACAGGGCAGAGAATAAGGAGAGTTCGAAGGGAGAGACGGTGAGGCAAATACACTTAACAACGGAACAAAGGGGGCAGGATGAAGACAAAGGCAAAGGCAAACGAAACTAACAAAGGTATGTTTTAGAAGCATATGGCATCCAAAATGGACTTTTGCTGATAAATAAATGGGCGTACGTGAAGAAGCTGTACACATATTTTGTTTACATATAACATTATAAAAATACATTTAAAATTCGGCAGAGTTCTTTTCACACTTTTGACCATGCAGGGAAACACTGATTATTGCAATAGTTAATCACTTTAATGAGCATTTGTGTAAAGACTAGGAATAGCACACATCCTGTAAATCTGAGAGAGAGAGAGAGAGAGAGCAAGTGTGTGTGTGTGTGTGTGTGTGTGTGTGTGTGTGTGTGTGTGTGTGTGTGTGTGTGTACTATGAGAGGTGTGATATAAGCTAGAACAGTAAAAGTGAGTCAGAGAGAGAAAAGTGAGAGTGATATATTGGGTTTTAACGGCCCCATTGTTCTCCTAAATGACCCGGGAACTATGACCTGAGTTTAGCTTTGGTGAGAAAATGTGCGAGTCAGATATTTTAGGCACACAGACTCAAACACAGACAGATCAAACACTCAATATTGACTCTGACTTTATTGAGTGAAACGCTTTGATTCAGAGATAGACACGTTTGAATAAAAGTTAATCATCGTCTGTCCGTGTGCATCAGTGTGTGTGGAATCGATCTCTCATAGATCTATGTGTGTTATATATGACCAGTTTACACACACACACACACACACACACACACACACACACACACACACACACACATGCAGATAACAAGAAGTGATTTCACACTTTAGCCCTGCACTAACTTCCTATGAGTGTATGAGCCGAGCTTCCCTGTTCTGATCTCTGCATAGATCTAGTGCTTGTGGCTCACACACACACACACACACACACACACTTTCACTTATACATCTAGTTATAAATAATAATTATTCCCTAATTCTAACCCACATCCAGAAAACTAAAAGATTTGGCTACGGCTCACGCGCACATACAGTCACACTAACACACACACACACACACACACACACACACACACACACACACACACACACACACACACACACACACACACACACACACACACACACACACACACACACACACACACACACACACAGAGAGACACACATACACACACACACATCTAAAATCCTCTTATGTGAGATTTTTCTGAACATCCATAGCGAAAATGAAACATAATGTTTGTTTTATTTTGCTTTCTGAGGACTCCTGGCTGCGCCTAAAAATTCTGTCCATAAAAATTATGAACAGACCCGGAGACAAAGGGCAGCCCCGCCGGAGTCCAACACGCACCGGGAACAAGTCGGACTTACTGCCGACAATGTGAACCAAGCTCCTGCTCCGGCCGTACAGGGACCCCACCGCCCTTAGCAGAGGCCCCGGACCCCATACTCCCGGAGCTCCTCCACAGGCCTTCTTCAAATCCACAAAGCACATGTGGACTGGTTGGGCAAACTCCCATGAACCCCCCAGCACCCTGGAGAGGGTATAGAGCTGGTCCAGTGTGCCACGGCCGGCATGACGGAGGTCGGATGTAACGACCACAAAGTCGATCATCGACCGCCGGGCTTGAGTGTCCTGGTGCCGCGTGCACTGATGGACACCCTCATGCTTGAACATGTTGTTCGCTATGGACACGCTGTAACTACCACAGAAGTCCAGTAACAGAACACCGCTCGGGTTCAGATCAGGCGGGCCGTTCCTCCCAATCACGCCCCTCCAGGTGTCGCTGCCCACGTGGGCGCTGAAGTCCCCCAGTAGAACGACGGAGTCCCGAGTCGGAGTGCTTCCCAGCACCCCTCCCAGCGACTCCAAGAGGTCCGGGTACTGTGCACTGCCGTTCGGCCCGTAGGCACACATGACAGTGAGAGATCTGTACCCGACCCGAAGGCGCAGGGATACGACCCTCTCGTTCACCGGGGGGAACTCCAACACATGGCGGCTGAGCTGGGGGGCAATAAGCAAACCCACACCAGCCCGCCGCCTCTCACCATGGGCAACTCCAGAGTGGAGAAGAGTCCAGCCTCTCTCGGGGAGTGTGGTTCCGGAGCCCAAGCCGTGCGTGGCTATCTCCATCTCTCAACCTCCCGCACAAGCTCAGGCTCCTTCCCCGCCAGCGAGGTCGCTAAAGCTAGTTTCCGTGTCTCGAGATCGGGTTTTCACGGCCCTCGCCTTCGACCGCCGCCCGATCCTCTATGCACCGGCCCCTTACGGCCCCTCCTGCAGGTGGAGCCCACGGGAGGACGGCCCCTCGTCACTCCTTCGAGCTGAGCCTGGCTCCAGGGTCGGGCCCCTGCTGCGCCGTGCTGGGCCACGTCTCGGCCCGTGATTTACAGTGACTCATAATGGGCTTCTGAACCGCTCTTAGTCTGACCCGTCACTTTGGACCAGTTTACCTTGGTCCTATGTTTGGTTTTCCCTACCAGGGGCATATAGAGAGCCTAAGTCCCGCCCCTCCGCTTCCGGCTCATGGGACCGCTCATGTACCAGGAGGTTATTAAGATAGTTACTATGGTGTTCCAGGTTGTTGTTAAGATGGTTGCTAAGGTGTACCAGGTGGGTATTAAGATGGTTGCTAGGATGTACCAGGTGGTTGTTAAGATGGTTGCTAGGGTGTACCAGGTGGTTGTTAAGATGGTTGCTAGGGTGTATCAGGTGGTTTTTAAGATGGTTGCTAGGGTGTACCAGGTGGTTGTTATGATGGTTGCTAGGGTGTACCAGGTGTGTTATTAAGATGGTTGCTAGGGTGTACCAGGTGGTTAAGATGGTTGCTAGGGTGTACCAGGTGTGTTATTAATATGGTTGCTAGGGTGTACCAGGTGGTTGTTAAGATGGTTGCTAGGGTGTACCAGGTGTGTTATTAATATGGTTGCTAGGGTGTACCAGGTGGTTGTTAAGATGGTTGCTAGGGTGTACCAGGTGGTTGTTAAGATGGTTGCTAGGGTGTACCAGGTGTGTTATTAAGATGATTGCTAGGGTGTACCAGGTGGTTGTTAAGATGGTTGCTAGGGTGTACCAGGTGGTTGTTAAGATGGTTGCTAGGGTGTACCAGGTGATTGTTAAGAAGGTCACTAGGGTGTACCAGGTGATTGTTAAGAAGGTCACTAGGGTGTACCACCAGAGCGTTTTTAGCCAGCTGAAAACACTAGGCGCTCTGCTGAAGACGCCGAGCTGCGGGAGCTTGAGAGCGTTTTGGCAGCGCCATTTTTTTTCAGTTGAGACGCATCGTTGCTATGATACAGAATATCCGTTGGTCCGTGTGGTATTAGTCCCGCCCCTCCTCCACTGTGATTAGACGGTTGGCTAAAGTGACCGTGATGAGCGCTGCGTTTTACCCGAAGTTGAACATTCTCCAACTCTCGGCGACCTGTAAAAAACGCCGAGCGCTCAGCGCCTCGTTACGCTCATGGCGTTCTAAAAACATGGCGTTCACATTGAAAACAATTTAAAACACGCCAGCCGCGTGAAAAAACGCTTTGGTGGACACACGGCCTAACTCCAAGTCTCCCTGATTTCTGTTTCCCGGGTTTGACTGGAGTCCCTCCTCTAAAGAATATTGATAGAATATTGATTGTCTTATGATATTAGCCTTGTGTTTTTGAGGCATCAATCAAAAGTACATTTTCTCTGCTGGGTCTCATGTGTGTGTGTGTGTGTGTGTGTGTGTGTGTGTGTGTGTGTGTGTGTGTGTGTGTGTGTGTGTGTGTGTGTGTGTGTGTGTGTGTGGAATAGACCTGATCAGTTATGAGTCCTGCCTCATTCCAACAGCAGATATAGGCACAAGAAACTGAATAAGTGGAACAACCGAACTTTAATCATATTTTGAAGGTTTTTGTTTAGCTTTTTTTTTTGTCCCGCTTGCTCGTATTAAAGCCCAGATTTAAAAATGAAGCTTGCTTTTTTTCTTTTCACAAAGGAGTGTTAAGGGGAAATATTCCATCTTAAGAGTCCTAATAACCACAGTACCAGCGGACCCCACTCCCAATACATGCATTTGAAAATAGTCTTCAGGTTCTGACTAAAAACTATAATTAGCATATGCGTAGTTCCTATTTGTACAGGCAAACACACACACACACACACACACACACACACACACACTGTAAAGAAAGTGTTGGGTTAGTGTAGACGAGAATCAATTTTATTTCCAAGATAACACAAAGACGGAGGCTTTGACATTGTATGTAAATGCTGAGACAACACACACACACACACACACTTACACACTTACAATCTCTCTCGCACGGGCGCAAACACACACTTGCACTCTCTCTCTCTCTCTCTCTCTCTAACACACACACACACACACACACACACACACACACACACACACTTACACACTTACAATCTCTCTCTCACGGGCGCAAACACACACTTGCACTCTCTCGCTCTCTCTCTCTCTAACACACACACACACACACACACACACACACACACACACACACACACACACACACACACACACACACACACACACACACACACACACTTTAAATAAGTTTATAAAGGCCTAATGATACCTTGATTTTTGCGAAATTGTTTGTTGTTGTTGCCATAATTGACACAAAAACACACTCTAGCATTAGACATTAAGTTTATAAAGGCCTAATGAGACATTGATGCGCCGCCAGTATTTTATGTAACTTTTTTGACACAAACACACACTTGTTGTTGGGTTATGGCGCCATCACGTGGTCAACATGTGCACGTGACGTGTGATTGACAGGAGCTCACTGAGGTTTTTTTCAGCCAGTCATGTGAATGTGTGGAGACTCACGAGAGTAATATAAGTGCAGTCTAAAACTATTAGCGCTACAAATCAATGCGTTTATGATTTGTATAAAAAAATAAAAATAATATGAAAACATGTAGGCTAGTTTGCAATATCCCACAAAACACGGAACATTCCCTTAATGTTCTCTAACGTTCCCGTTTTTTTTTTTTTTTGAAACAAATAAGTTCTCTGCAGGTTATTTTTAGGTTTTATTTTTATAACTAGGCCTATATCTATGCTGAAATGTGTCATTTTTCATAAACAACGTATATTTTGTAGTAGATACAGTTTATTATAACCTGTATTAGATCATTCAAAACGTTTTCATTTTATAGCCCTATTCAAAATGATGAGCCAAAGTTATGCGTATGTAAAGCATAAAGATCTTTACTGCACGACCGGGTATTTCCGTGGTAAGAAATGAATTTAATATTGTTGTTATCCTATAGTTAGTCATAATTGTTATTCTTTTTGTAATGTTTTTAAGTCATTGTTATTCGGCGTGTAAAATGTAAAATGTAATGTAATGTAAAATCGGTTACAGCGATACAAGATACGAAATCTTACACAGTAATTTATATAATCAATCTCATTTAATCCTCCACATGACAGTTTATGTGCTCGGGTTATTTATATTGATTAAACAATAGTTCAAAACAAAAAGTTATATTTCCGTAACGAAAACTTTCCTGGCTTGCCGAACACAAACGTTACAAATATAGACGATAAACTGTTGCTCGGGATAAAGCAGTATAATGGACTTGCTTATAATAGTTATTGCTTATTAATAACTAACTTAATCCTGCCAATTATTTAATTATTTAATTATTTAATTATTTGGACCAATGTCAAGACAATGAATGACTTTGTTTCCTTTTTCCAGCGTCTTCTAAAGTTCTCCTGAATGTTCCACTAACATTCTGTTTAAAACTTCTGAAGCATTCTTGCAATGTTATCTTAAAAGGCATATTCCTGAACAACTCCATATTTTGAACAAATATGTTAGATTCAAGCAAATATTGCCTCATGTTTGCCTGCTCATAATCAATATCACACATTCCAGAGTTGGCATAGAAGACCATCAGTTATTGTTATCATTACTTTAGTCTGTAGCATAATGAATATTTAATGTGTTAATGAATGAATATAAATAATGTCACTTTCTTAATTGTTTACAGATCTGTGAAGATATTAATCAGGGGAAAGTGTGTTACCGTGAGTTCAGTTTTAGGCCAGAGACATGAAGAAATCTATACACACATATTCTCTTGGGTTATTCCTGGGATTCGGTCTTACTGCCTTAAAATGTTGGAACAATATCAATTTTAAACCTGTCTTACTCATAAATAACACCATTTAAACTCTAAGCATATTTAAATGTTACAACATTTTAACCACCTCATATCAGCATGTCCTAATGTCCCCAGGCCTGTGCAGCCCTGATCAGTTTATTAGTCATTTTACCAGTAATGATTCTTTAAGATGATCCAGTTAAGGGGAATTTTAAATATTTTGAAAACCACAGTTTTAAAGATCAATACAATTTTTTATCTGATAAAGCTTCTGCTAGCTTGTTTTTGCTCAGACACTGGCTGATTTTAGATCAGAATGTCCTGTTATATCTGAAAAGTAATTGATATTGAGTTCACTGCAATGTTTTACATATTGTTTCCCATCTAACTCCAGTTAAAAAAAAGTAATAATGTAATCATCCATCCATTATTTATACCAGTTGTCCACCCTGTTATTATTTTCTCCACCCTGTTATTATTTTATCCACCCTGTTATTATTATTTCCATCCTGTTATTATTTTCTCTAGCCTGTTATTATTTTGTCCACCCTGTTATTATTTTCCCCACCCTGTTATTATTTTCCCCATCCTGTTATTATTTTGTCCATCCTGTTATTATTTTGTCCATCCTGTTATTATTTTGTCTATCCTGTTATTATTTTCTCTACCCTGTAATTATTTTCCCCATCCTGTTATTATTTTGTCCATCCTGTTATTATTTTGTCCATCCTGTTATTATTTTCTCCACCCTGTTATTATTTTCTCCACCTTGTTATTATTTTCTCCACCCTGTTATTATTTTCTCCACCCTGTTATTATTTTGTCCATCCTGTTATTATTTTCTCCACCCTGTTATTATTTTGTCCATCCTGTTATTATTTTGTCCATCCTGTTATTATTTTCCCCATCCTGTTATTATTTTCTCCATCCTGTTATTATTTTGTCCATCCTGTTATTATTTTCTCCACCCTGTTATTATTTTCTCCACCCTGTTATTATTTTGTCCATCCTGTTATTATTTTCTCCACCTTGTTATTATTTTCTCCATCCTGTTATTATTTTCTCCATCCTGTTATTATTTTCTCCATCCTGTTATTATTTTCTCCACCTTGTTATTATTTTGTCCATCCTGTTATTATTTTCTCCACCTTGTTATTATTTTGTCCATCCTGTTATTATTTTCTCCACCTTGTTATTATTTTGTCCATCCTGTTATTATTTTCTCCACCTTGTTATTATTTTGTCCATCCTGTTATTATTTTCTCCACCTTGTTATTATTTTGTCCATCCTGTTATTATTTTCTCCACCTTGTTATTATTTTCTCCATCCTGTTATTGTTCTCCACCTTGTTATTATTTTGTCCATCCTGTTATTATTTTCTCCACCCTGTTATTATTTTCTCCACCTTGTTATTATTTTGTCCATCCTGTTATTATTTTCTCCACCCTGTTATTATTTTGTCCATCCTGTTATTATTTTCCCCACCCTGTTATTATTTTGTCCATCCTGTTATTATTTTCCCCACCCTGTTATTATTTTCTCCACCTTGTTATTATTTTGTCCATCCTGTTATTATGTTCTCCACCTTGTTATTATTTTGTCCATCCTGTTATTATTTTCTCCACCTTGTTATTATTTTGTCCATCCTGTTATTATTTTCCCCACCCTGTTATTATTTTCTCCACCTTGTTATTATTTTGTCCATCCTGTTATTATGTTCTCCACCTTGTTATTATTTTGTCCATCCTGTTATTATTTTCTCCACCTTGTTATTATTTTGTCCATCCTGTTATTATTTTCCCCACCCTGTTATTATTTTCTCCACCTTGTTATTATTTTGTCCATCCTGTTATTATTTTCCCCACCCTATTATTTTCCCCATCCTGTTATTATTTTCTTCATCCTGTTATTATTTTCCCCATCCTGTTATTATTTTGTCCATCCTGTTATTATTTTCTCCACCCAGTTATTATTTTGTCCATCCTGTTATTATTTTCCCCATCCTGTTATTATTATGTCCATCCTGTTATTATTTTGTCCATCCTGTTATTATTATGTCCATCCTGTTATTATTTTGTCCATCCTGTTATTATTTTGTCCATCCTGTTATTATTTTCTCCACCTTGTTATTATTTTGTCCATCCTGTTATTATTTTCTCCACCCAGTTATTATTTTGTCCATCCTGTTATTATTTTCCCCATCCTGTTATTATTTTCTTCATCCTGTTATTATTTTCCCCATCCTGTTATTATTTTGTCCATCCTGTTATTATTTTCTCCACCCAGTTATTATTTTGTCCATCCTGTTATTATTTTCCCCATCCTGTTATTATTTTGTCCATCCTGTTATTATTTTCCCCATCCTGTTATTATTTTCTTCATCCTGTTATTATTTTCCCCACCCTGTTATTATTTTGTCCATCCTGTTATTTTCTCCACCCTGTTATTATTTTCTCCACCCTGTTATTATTTTCCCCACCCTGTTATTATTTTGTCCACCCTGTTATTATTTTGTCCACCCTGTTATTATTTTCCCCACCCTGTTATTATTTTCTCTCCCCTTTTATTATTTTGTCCACCCTGTTATTATTTTCCCCACTCTGTTATTATTTTGTCCACCCTGTTATTATTTTGTCCACCCTGTTATTATTTCCCCCACCCTGTTATTATTTTCTCTCCCCTTTTATTATTTTCCCCACCCTGTTATTATTTTCTCTCCCCTTTTATTATTTTGTCCACCCTGTTATTATTTTCTCTCCCCTTTTATTATTTTGTCCATCCTGTTATTATTTTCTCTCCCCTTTTATTATTTTGTCCACCCTGTTATTATTTTCCCCACTCTGTTATTTTGTCCACCCTGTTATTATTTTGTCCACCCTGTTATTATTTCCCCCACCCTGTTATTATTTTCTCTCCCCTTTTATTATTTTCCCCACCCTGTTATTATTTTCTCTCCCCTTTTATTATTTTGTCCATCCTGTTATTATTTTCTCTCCCCTTTTATTATTTTGTCCATCCTGTTATTATTTTGTCCACCCTGTTATTATTTTCCCCACCCTGTTATTATTTTCCCCACCCTGTTATTATTTTCCCCATCCTGTTATTATTTTCCCCATCCTGTTATTATTTTCTTCATCCTGTTATTATTTTCCCCACCCTGTTATAATTTTGTCCACCCTGTTATTATTTTCTCCACCGTTATTATTTTCTCTACATTTAATATTTTCCCCACCCTGTTATTATTTTCTCTACCCTGTTATTATTTTGTCCATCCTGCTATTATTTTCTTAAATAATAACAGGGTTGAGAAAATAATAACTGGAGAAAATAATAACAGGGTAGAGAAAATATTAAATGTAGAGAAAATAATAACGGTGGAGAAAATAATAACGGGAGAAAATAATAACAGGAGAAAATAATAACAGGAGAAAATAATAACTGGAGAAAATTCTAACTGGATAAAATATTAACTGGAGAAAATAATAACTGGAGAAAATAATAACTGGAGAAAATAATAAAATTTTAATAACTACACCATTATTATTTTCTATACCATTATTATTTTTTCTCCACTGTTATTATTTGGTCCACTTTTATGATTTTGGCCACCGTTATTATTTTGTCAAACCCTGTTATTATTTTCTCCACCCTGTTATTATTTTCTCCACCCTGTTATTATTTTCTTCACCCTGTTGTCAGTTTGTACACCCTGTTAAGCAGTTTTTTTGTTTGTTTTTTACAATAATTTAGTTAAATCCGCAACAACAACAAAAAACATGCTAATAATTCAGTGACAATGAAATTTACTAGAGTATAAACAACAGGCTGAACATTTTTTGGCCTTCCATTTAATTAATTTAGTTTAATAATGGTTAATGTATATACCCAAGCTTGACCAGAGTATTTTTTCATCACCTTATCATACATTTCTTTTAAAAACTAGATTTTCTACATGTTATGATGGGCAAAAGGCACATAATACCGGGAATACCCCTCCTATCTTTAGTGCCTCAAGACGATGCATGTGTTACACGGATGCTTCACGGCTGATTTACTCACACACCAGTGATTCTCTGTAGAGCTTTAAGCACATGACGTATTACGTTTCTTAAATCTGAGACACTTTGTTCAGTGGACACGTGTGTGTTGGGATTTTAGGGGAGGGTTTGTTGACAGAAAGGCGTGAGCTAAGCAGCAAACAGCAGTTCCTCCTCACAAAGCCAACAAATTAAGTTTTATACATAAAAACATCTTCCTTTTTTATATATCAATAAGCTTTCTGCCAACCTGCATGTCCTTCAGATATGAAATCAGTTCATCTAAAACATTAAAGTGATTGATCAGAGTTTTTATTCACATCATAAAAAAGCTAACTTTACACAAGTAAAATAAAAAAATCTATAAATACACACTGAACTCAAGGTTAGCAGTGTCATGATCGTTCAACATTTGCATTACATATAATGGAAGCACTTTACAATAAGATTCATTAGTTAACAATTAGTTAAGAATGAACAATACTTCTACAGCATTTATTAATACATTATTAAAATCACAGTGAACTAACTTGAACAAACACTGAACCGCTGTATTTTTATTAAATGACATTAACAAACGTTAATAAATACAGTAACAAATGCATTGCTCATTGTTAGTTAATACATTTACTAATGTTAACTAGTGCACCGTGTTGTAAAGTGTCACCCACATGATAGTTAATCACACACACGGTTCACGGGAAGCGCTCCGCATCGGAGTCTCTGTCGGGAGCGTGTTGTGCTCCAGGATTGAGGTACTGGTCGAACTCGCTGCGGTCGAGCTGGTCCAGCATGTCGGACCTCACCTGGTCCAGGTAGAACTCCAGAGAAGGTCCTCCGACACACACCTGTGTTCCCCAGAGCTCCGGCGCGCTCGACTGCGAGAAACACGAGTTATGATACGCCAGGTGTCCATGCGACGTCGTCGACTCACAGCGGCTCTCCAGGGAAAACCCAGCATGTGGCCAGTGTGAGGCTTGGCCCTGGAGAATATAGCTCAGCTGGAAACTAGCGTTAGCAGAGTTGATGTTCTCGCTGAGGAGGAAACTAGCGTTTGGAGAGTTGATGTTCTCACTGAGGTGGAAACTAGCGTTAGCAGAGTTAATGTTCTCACTGAGGTGGAAACTAGCGTTAGCAGAGTTAATGTTCTCGCTGAGGTGGAAACTAGCGTTTGGAGAGATGATGTTCTCGCTCAGGAGGAAACTAGCGTTAGCAGAGTTGATGTTCTCGCTGAGGTGGAAACTAGCGTTAGCAGAGTTGATGTTCTCGCTCAGGAGGAAACTAGCGTTAGCAGAGTTGATGTTCTCAGCTGAAGGCAGTTTAGTGGCGCGCTTGTTGCACTTTCGTCGACGGGGCCGGTATTTGTAGTTGGGATAGTCAATGGTGTGCTGGACGCGCAGTCGTTCTGCTTCTTGCATGTACGGACGCTTCTCTGCCAGAGACATGGCCTTCCACGTCTTTCCTGTAAACACACAAACACAAAGTTTTAGTTTAAACAGTAATAGGATATCACACTGATCACTTTATTTCAATATGCATAAGCTTATGGGTTGGGTTTAGACAAATCCTGAATTCGTACAAGTTGTTTTGACAGATTTTTTTTTTTTACAGTGTTACAAACACTGTAAAAAAAAAAAAAAAAGTCCATCAAAACAACGCAAAACAATTCATTTGTCTAAACCCCAGTGATTGGTTTAGTGGCGGGGTCAGGGAGGTACGAATTGGGCAACTCCTATAATATGCAAAAATTGAGCCAAAATCGTACAAATTCGTACGAATAAGACACATCATAAAACTACCTACGAATTGCAGTGAGATCGGGTTGGAAAAGTTTTTTTTTTTTTAAACAGGTGTTTTACCGGTATTTTGAATTACGCATTGCATTATGTTATGTTTAAAGATTTAACATAAATTTCCGTAAAGTTACTCTATAATATCCTAAAATTAGCAGTAGCTACATTTTCCTTTTTTTTTTTTTAACAGTGAACGATATGAAACGCATGTTCCGGTGTAACTGATGCTGTAATGAGGCACTCACCGAGTATTTTGCTGAGGTCTGTGTTCTCCAGGTCCGGGTTGAGCTGCGCGAGGCGTCGACGCTCCTCTTTGGTCCAGATGATGAACGCGTTCAGAGGGCGTCGCACTCGAGCCTCCGCGAGCGTCTTCGCCTCAGGGCTCGAGCAACAGGACTCGGAACCCATCGACACCGGGCTCGACGGACCCGACACCGGGCAACGCGACGCCGGGCAACGCGACGCGGCGCGGAACTGCTGACTCTCGAGCATCATTCTGGCGGGGTTGATTTGAAGTTCTGGGAGGATCCGGTCGAGGAACATGCTGGAGTTCGTCCTGGTCCATCTCTGGGATGCAGTGGGATTTAACGGGAGCGCGGGCCAATCAGCGGCGGAGGAGTGGATTAAAGGTGCGAAGAAGCGCGGGAACTTTCACCTCAGCGATAACGCCGATGTGCACGCGCGCGCTAACGAAATGTGTAGGCGATAAAAAATATTAAAATTGTTTTATAAATTAGGCTAGTAGACATATAATTTGCTTGTGGGCTGGTAGAAATACTAATAGTGAGTAGAAACCATAATTTAGGGTAAAATAACACGATAAAGGAAACTATCAACTGGATAAACTGAAAATTCAATAAATCAGTTTGTTTCTTAAACTTTAATAAATCAGTTCGATCTTACATTTTTAATCCCACTTTGGATTAAAAATTGGGATTGGAATTTTATTCCCTGCATTTAGACAATTTTCTGTGAACGTTTAAAAAATAAAAGGAGAAGAAATACTCTTGCATACAAGATCACATCGCATAATGTCCTTCAACTACAGATGTGGTCTGATTAAATGACATCTAACACACACACACACACACACACACACACACACACACACACACACACACACACACACACACACACACACACACACACACACACACATCTTAATACATTTTTACATTTTCAAAAAACATCACTTATTGTGATTTATAAGCGGGTTTCTTCATTGGGACCCCCATTTTCCTATTATTTTGTCCCTATTATTTTGATATTTTCCTTTTTTTGTCCCTATAGGGTTTACCTGAACCACACACACACACACACACACACACACACACAGTCATTAAGATATGCCTCCAGACAGCAGATCTCTCTCTCTCTCTCTCTCTCTCTCTCTCTCTCTCTCTCTCTCTCTCTCTCACACACACACGCACACACACACACACACACACTCGTCTGTCTGATGCACCTGTTGTCTCAGACTCTTGTGTTTGTGATTCCGCCATAATAGAATCATGAACCGCTTTGACACCTCGATTAAACACAGATCGTCTGATCAGAAATAGCCGCTCGGTTAATTCAATGAAGGCAATGATCAAGCTTTAGATTTTATCTGACGAAACCTGTCCTTGACAAAGCGAAGCGAGGCTGTTCGTTAAGCGATACGATCTCGCAATAATGCATGTTAGACAGTCTAATGATACTGAGGATAATCGAATTCAACTGGAGCGTCTTCTTCTATTATTTGCCTCACGAGACCCGCATGATTGAGTTTATGTGAATTGGAGACTAATTCGATCTCCTGATGATTATGATGAGAAGATAATAATAGCATTAAACTCGACGAGAGTGAGATGAATGAGCGCAAGTTTAGATTTGATTCGTTTACTCGATCAAAAGACGATCTTAATAATCGATATATTAATAGCCTAATAATATTAAAACGCAGTGCATGTACACGACACTCTAACAAATGCTGGGTTGTTTCAACTCTAATGTGGGTCAAATATGAACAAACCCGGCTGTTGGGTTACATTTTTTAAATTAGGCTACATTTAAATTAAAAAAAAATTAACCCAACGGTTGGGTTCGTCCATATTTGACCCACATTTGTCCTTTTTTTTTTAGAGTGTCGCCTATTTTCAGCGTCTAATTAAACCACGAATCGATGCTAAAAATAAAAAAAGTTTTAAGATGCCAAAAAACGTGAATGCACTCTATATAATCTATGGTTTTAAATCAGAATAGTGCGAAATAACATTACCGGCTACCAATAAGCATGCGTCTTTTGTGTCTTAATGCTTACACTAATAAATGATTCGGTTCTCCTGAGAACTGAAGGTTGTTCACACGGGCAGATTAGCGGCTGAATCCACATCGCGCGTCAGATCGCTCGCGTCGCTATTAACAGCGATAATGGGGTTTTGTTAATTAGTTCGCGCGACTCAGCGTGAATACAATAATGTTAGTTTCGGTTGTTTTTAAGATAATTATAATAATAAAAAGGCATTTGAGACTGAGATATTGTTTAAAGTTTGCTTTAAAGCATGCAATAACTGACTCGCATCTGCGTGATTCTGTGAGCTTATGGAAAATTCACTCTCTTAAAACAATCTTCCTAGCTTCATGCATTTGTCTTCTAACACAATATAACAATGAGCAGTTTTAGAATTCCATGGAATATTATTATTTTTAACCGTTTTTCTGAAGAGCGCTTTCAAATAGCCTATGTCATTTCCACCACTTTTCTTAATTCACAGAGGGCCGGTCTGGGTCGGGGACCAGCATAAAACTGCACAATCTGCTAATAAACAGCCTTGCAGAAGCATTCTCAGAAGAAAACAGGGGCAAGATTTGGTGAGCATGAACTCATAATGACATGTATTTGTGCATTTGTTTGTTTATTTATTTACAAAAAAAGACCAAGGACACAAAAGTGCCTGTAGTTGGAGAATCACCCATCCACTGTCCACTCTAACAAATGCTGGGTTGTTTCAACCCAATTTTGGGTCAAATATGGACAAACCCGGCCGTTGGGTTACATTTTTACATTACATTTTTAACCCAACGTTTGGGTTTGTCCATATTTGACCCAAAATTGAGTTGAAACAACCCAGCATTTGTTAGAGCCTGACTGTCCGGCAAACCTTTTATTAATGTTTGTGTGATTGTTATTGGATATGCAGGTGATGGATATTACGATCCAGTGTTTATATACTCTAAAAAATGCTGGGTTGTTTTAACCCAATTTTGGGTCAAATATGGACAACGCTGGATCAAAAATGCAATTACATTTTTGCTGGGTTTATCCATATTTGACCCAAAATTGGGTTAAAATAACCCAGCATTTTTTAAGAATGTGATCATCTTGAGTTTGTCTTATTCTGAACACAATGAAACATGAGCCAAACCCAACATGGATCAAGCTAAGCTTTTAATACACTCTAAAAAATGCTGGGATGTTTCAACCCAATTTTGGGTCAAATATGGACAAACCCAAACGTTGGGTTAAAAATGTAATTAAAAAATTTAACCCAACGGCTGGGTTTGTCCATATTTGACCCAAAATTGGGTTGAAACAACCCAGCATTTTAGTGTTGACCACAAATCATTGCAAACGCACAACTCAAAAAGCCATTTCTGTCTCTGAAAAACACCAGAATTGAGGGTTTGGCAGAATATGTGAGTGAGTTGCATGCGAATATCTGTGGATTAATATAATAATAAATGCATCTGAATTTGGATTTCACTGTGAAAAGTCCGATTACAGCAGAACGTCTTGCTTCCCAAAGAGGAACGATCCAATGCTAATGCCTAAACTGAAGATAAGCAAGAAGATGCTTGAGAACAAGTCAAGCTTAATTTATACCAATATGAACTGGTTTACAGTAATAACAGATTACAGTAACAGGAGATTACAGTGACAGAGTTCAGGCTTTACAGCAGATCTAGAATATAGTTATTGTCCAGATAAAGTTAGTTTTGATTGATTCACTTCTGTTGTAAGGAGTTATGAACTTTAACTTGAACTTTCCTGTTGCCCGAGAACACACACACTCTGAAACGCAGTCCGAGCCCGAGAACACACACACTCTGAAACGCGGTCAGGTCCAGATTGAATATTGTGTGGCATTGAGCTGAGATCTCCAGCCGCTCATTTGCATAGAGTGGTCATCACACGTGCGAGCGCTTCTGTGCTAATGCTTTATCTGCAGGGATTCCTGACAGGGACTGTGTGTAAAATGCTATTACACGACCACTAAACATCGAGCCTTTTGCTCAGGAGTGTTAGTTAGCTAAGAAAGAGGGATGTGTTTCAATGTTTCCAGGATGTTTGTAGAATTATTAACATTCACATTATTGGGGAGGTTTCCTGGACAGGGTGTAAGTCTATCCCAGACTAAACATGTTTGATGTCTTAACTTAACACAGCTTGCTCTGACATATCTTAAAATATATCATTTGCATTGTTTTGTCTCAAGATGCACACCAGTAATGTTTTTTGTAAGGTATGTTTGTAAAAACTACTGAAAAGTCCTAATATAACTGGTGTAGTCCGGGCGTAATGTAACCCTTGAACAGGAAACCGACCCTTAAACATTTAAAAAATCAGACATAATGTTTTCATATTCAATTCACATGAATGTGTAGCGCTTTCCCCGACACACAGCGCTTCAGTGAGTCCACACTACAGTCACAGTGAGCTGAGGAAACTGAGTTATGTATTTCAGAAATGTGCAAATGCAAAATCACAGTTAGCGAAAAAAGTATTAATTTAAACGTAACAATGATCTCACTGAAGTACTGAATACTTGTTTGTTAACGTCTTTTTGACATAATGTTCAAATGTCACATTAGCTAAACATGCTTCTGTTAGCGAGAGGATATGATTAATCTCCAGTATTATATATATGAGATGTGAGATGTGAAGATGTGAAGTGATGCGAGAGAGTGAAGATCTCGAGTCTGAGATTCAACAGCGAATACAGTGCGTCTGATGGAGAGAGAATCAGTGTGTGTGTGTGTGTAGTATTGTATTGGCCCAGCAGGAGTGAGTCAGATAACACACACACACACACACACACACACACACACACACACACACACACACACACACACGCCTCCTCCTCAAACACAGTGGATTACAGGACCCCTGAGGGCCTCATTAGCAGAACACAAACTTAAACTCCTAAACTCTTAAACTCTTAAACACCGTTTATAAACCACACTGACATCGTTTGGTTATAGTTATGGTTATGGTTATGGTTATTATGGTTATGGTTATGGTATTACTGTATTCCCAGAACACCAGAGCGGTCCCGTAGTTTGAGCTCGAGTGTTTATCGCTGTTCTTCATGATAAGACGTTATCAGTCACTCTATTGTTCACCTCTGCACTACTGTAAATCACACACACACACACACACACACACACACACACACACACACACACACACACACACACACACACACACACACACACACACACACACACACACTTCCAGTTTTTTTCCAAGTATCTCAAGATGCATTTCCTAGCTAGGAAGTTGCCATAAGATATTACGTCTTCATAATTCATAATTCAAAGAGAAGTTTCCATAACTCATTGTAAGGATTTTTTGTTTGTTTTTAACGCCATTCAACGCTGTGGAAAAATGTATGGTAAATGTATAAGCTTATTAAGTTTTTACAATCGAAAATATCTAAAGCTCAATAAATATACAAAATATTTTTTTATGTTTTTCAATGAAAAGTCTCTTCTGCTCCCCAAGCCTGCATTTATTTTATTAAAAATACAACAAAAACATATTATTATAATGTAGATCATCAGTTCTCTATGTGAATATACAGTAAAGTGTAATTTATTCATCATTACTCCAGTCTTCAGTGTCACATGATCCTCCAGAAATCAGGATAATATGATGATCAAGACACAGTTATGATTATTATCAGTGTTGAACACAGTTATTAACAGTTTTTATGGATTCTCTGATGAATAGAAAGTTTAATTTAGCATTAATCTGAAATATAATCTTATGTTGGGGTCAGTGAGAATGTTTTTATGGGGGAAGAAATAAAATAAATCGATACTTTTATTCAGCAAGGATGTTAAATTGATCAAAGTTTACAGTAAAGAGATTAATAATGTTATAAAATATTCTATTTCAAATAAATGAAATATAACATTCTATCCATCAGAGAATCCTGAAATACTGAAGACTGGAGAAATGATGCAGATCACAGGAATATATTACACTTTACTGTATATTCACATAATATTGTTATAATATTTAACAATATTACTTCTTTTTTTTCTTTTTTTCATCAAATAAATGCAGAAGAGACTTATTTTAAAAACATTCAAAATCTTACCGATCCAAAACTTTGGTTTAATTTGATTTAAAACGTTTTCAGATAATTAACTGAATACAACATATTTTCTCACAGGGTTAAATCATCTCAATCTCTAATAACAAAACATGTTTCAGGAATACAGGGAATGCTGGTGGATCTTCGAATATTAAACTCGCGTGTCATATTCGGATGAACATAATAATAACAAAATAAATAAACTTCTCCAAACACTGCGACTAATTTCATAGAGTTTCTTCATGTTGGACAGACTGTCATTTATGAATATAGTTTCAGATCCATAGGAGATATTGTGCAGTTTTCCAGGTCTGGCCGCGTTTCGTTTCTTGTGTCATCTTTACATGATAAGCCCCATTTTTATTTTCATATTAAAAAAGTTTGAACGGAAGCCGGGGTGACTCCGCCCACTGTGACGTCACACACACTCTCTGTATTTAAATCTCTTTATTGCCTTTGAACGCTCGGGTGTGTGTGTGTGTGTGTGTTTGCGCGTGCGTGCGTGCGCGCGTGTGTGTGTGTGTGTGTGTGTGTGTGTGTGTGTGTGTGTGTGTGTGTGTTTGTGTCCAAAACAAAAATTAAAGAAAGGCTAATTTTGATCTCACAAGTCTGACTTTTCCCACTGCAACTCCAAGTTTATATCTCACGAGTCCCTGTAGCAACTCATAATGTAATAACAAAGCATAATTTAATAACTGTGCATAATTTAATACGTTTTCTCAACTTGAGAACAGACACCAGGGGGCGCTACAACATTTACAACACCTCGACATGCTGGCAAAAACTGATCAAAGTTTGATTTATTAAGTCATTGACATTTAGACACTATTTTTTCTTCATTATTACTATTACGCCAATATCTTGTTCGCACAAAGTAAACTTCTCAACACGGAGAACAAGTTATTCTGAGCAAACATGTTTAGTTTGGTGAATTCATGATGTTTGGGAGCAGATCCTGTGAACTGACCAGATGTGTTGATCTGCAATAATACGCCAACATGAGTTGTCACGTGCATATGATACGCATGGGTGTGTGTGGGGTACGGTGCGTGTGTATTACACGCAATAAAGTGCGTAACTGCGTATCATATGCACGTAAAAACTAATTTTCGCGTATTAATTGCACGATAACACAATATATGCTGTAGAGACTCATTTCCATGAGATCCGGAACTGAGGATGAAGACTGTGGTATTAATGTTGTCCAGTAGAGGGAGTCCCAGGATGATGTGTGTGTGTGTGTGTGGGAAACATTGACAGATGTGAACTATGCCTTTTGGGAGAATAGTCCACAAAAACAAGGCCTGTGTGTTCCAGAAAGGCCCTACAAAACCATAAACCAGCAGATTTCATGATTTCCAGTGTAAGAGATTACAAACCAGAAGAATCTGTGCCACAGTTTTGGTTTTTGTCTCCAAAGCAAGAGCCAATTGAAAGAGTGTAAAAAAAAATCAATCATATTTTTATTATTTTATAAATAAATGGATGCATAATTTACCGGTTAATATTCTTTAGTACCATGGAATAGCCTCAAAGTACAACATATTTATGAAATATACTAAAATATAGCATTACCGGTAACACTTTACAATAGTTAGTGGCTTTAACTAATAATGAAATGCACTAATTTCAATATTTACTAATACTTCACTAAAATCTTTTAACATTAGTTATGCACTGTGAACTAACATGAACCGAACAGCTGTATTTTATTAACTAACATCAACAAAGATGAATAAATACTGTAAAAAATGTTAACTATGTTAACTAATAATCTTATTGTAAAGTGTTACCGCATTAACCTAATTGAAAGTTTAAAAAAAAGTTATATATATATTATGGGATGTTCCCGTTGCCTCGGTTAGACTGTTATGTTAGTGTTTAGGCGGTTTACTGTAATAGTTCTCAGGAAGTGTGTAATCCTGACCGCTAACTGCGTCACCGCATCGTGTTGATGTGTGTGTAAGAACTGAACTAGATGTTTTGAATCATACAGTGTCCACATACTCTCATAAAAATGATTTTTGTGGTGAAGTAAATAGGCAACTACAAAAAAAAACCAATTTAATTTACATAAAAAAGTGAGTTCAGGCAAGAATTAAAAAACGAAGTCAATTCTATACTCAATTCAAGCGTGTAGAAATGAAAGCGTAGTTATAAAATTAAGTAAAATTACTCAACTTTTCTGATGCTGGTGTTCCCATCATGCACTGGGCTTTGAATAATTAATGAGGTTGATTTTTCACTGTTTTCCAGCTGTATTTACACTGTTGTATCATTGCTTTTGTTGTTAGGATTAATAACTTGCCATTTTGTGACATTTCTGGATTAATTTTCTACTCAAAATGACACATTCAAACTCAAAAATGATCCATCATTGTGTATTGTGTACCAAGTGGTCTCTGCGTCACATGATGCATATCTCCTGATGTGTAGATATGATGTCTCACACAATATCTGTAATATTAATTACTTAAATGTTTCTAAGTAAAGCATATACTTTAAAAGTGTGGTTTAATTCCATGTTATATTGTTTGAAACTTCAACAAAATAGACAATACTCAACCTTTTACTAGCCAAGTTAAAATGACTTACAGTTTCTCACACTTAACTTAGTTCAGTAGAGTTTACTGAGTTCCATATGTGAAATTTACTTAAAAATATTTGTGCAAAAACTTGCCAAAGAAAAATTAAGTAAATTTTACTTATTGTTTTTGTCAGTGTAGTCTTGTATCTGGTATTTCTTTAGTGGACCTGAAAACAGTATTCTGGATGCATTTCTTCTGAAGTGGCGAATGATTGGAGTGGCCATGATTAACCCGGATTAGGGGTCCAGGGGTATGCCAGATGTGCCATGAGCTTGCCTGGTTCAGAAACTGCGGTAGAAGAAGTGACCTGTCGGGTACTTGGCGATCTCCTTCAACAGGGACAGGAGGCTAAGGCCGCTGATGACTGTGTTGTGGGGCTGACACTCTTGAAGGCCTTCTTGCGGTGTGGAAAAGGGTCTTAGTGGCTCTCCAGGCTGTGCTTAGCTCCCAGTAAGACTGTGGTTGCCCCGGTCCACCGGCATGTGGTGTGGAGTCAAGGTACTATTCTCTCTAGTTCACACCGCATTGCTACATTGGCTCCTTGTGCCCCCCCCCCCCTGTGACTGTTCGTGGTCTGCGGTCCTTCATCGGTGCGTATAAAGTCCTAGCACGCGTTCTTAAAGTTCAAGTTCGGTATTTTACACTTAAAGCCCTGTTTACAGATCGTATCTGATGAAATAGAACGGTTAAGATTAAAATTTGGACACATGCTGCTGTCCCGAGAATTTTAGGTTTATTTAACTTTTGTGGACCTATTTTGCCAAACGCGTCACACCCGTGATTCTTCCGTTGAGAGCTTGAATAATAGAGCCCAGCCCAGTTGGTGGCGATAATGCACCTTTACCAATTGCAAGCAAACCACGGGCATATACACAGAAGAAGCAGAAGATCGCTGTCTTCATTGAAAGCATTACAAACAGACAGCTAATAATGTGGCGAATTTGTGCAGTTCCGAATTGCGGGAAGATTCGTGGCAAAAGGAACACCACCAAGTGCCTGTAAGCCTTGAGACAGCAGCAGCTTCGGCAACAGGCGTAACACTGGACTCCGTTGTCAACTGCCGTTCAAACTCTGCCTTTCTTTGCAGAAATTCCTCCTCTGAATATTCAGGCTCAAACCTATAACCCTGTCCATCAAATCGATCTCAAAACCGTCATCCTCCCATATAAATGTCTCGGAATCCATTTCTAAGTTGACACAGATAGCTTCGATCTTGTAAAAATGTTTAGATAAGTTAGCCTGCGATACCGCGTCCGCGACTGCATAAGACTACAAAAAGCATACAAACAACCCCATTTCCGTTTCCCGCGGCGGAGTAATACCGTAACGTTACCTCACACAGCGAATCCAATACAACTTAATGGAGTTGGACAAAAACTACGCTAAAACCTGTTGGAATGCATCTTTTTCAGCGATTTTTGAGTGCACATACCAGTGAACACCCCTGACCACTCGGTGAGTTTCACGTCTTTGTAAACGAAAGTTTAATGTGTTTTAGGAAGGAATCTTCCAGTGCACATAGACAACCATTGTGGGGGTGTGGGGGGGAAGCGAACTAAACCTAAAATTCTCGGGACAGGAGCATGTGTCCAAATTTTAATCTTAACCGTTCTATTTCATCAGATACGATCTGTAAACAGGGCTTTAAGTGTAAAATACCGAACTTACCCTTTAATGGTTACACGTCGATCCTTGCTCCCTTCGACAATGTGGTCGCTGGTGGCGAGTCGCTGGCTGCGAGTGTGTGTTCAGATGAGCTTCTCCAGTGTCTTCATAAGGCTCAGCAGACGACATTGTTAGGGGTAACAGTTTTAAGACCCGAGACCAGATATGTAGAAAAGATGACCAGGAGTCGTGATGTTCAATCAAAAAGATAAAAATTTACTGGAGAATAGTTTGCAGTTTCATTGGTAGAGCGAGCGTCAAAGTCTCACGAGGAGGTCGCAAGCCAACTCTACCTTACACAAAATAATACACCAATTATACCATTTTGCAAGGGCAAGCATCGCATCATCATACATCTGATTGGCTAAGAGAATATAGAACCATAAACAATTTCACACATGTGAGCAGATAAAAGGTGCCTATCGCCATTAGTCAGGATAGCTGTCGCCAATCCTTAGATTTAGGTCAGAGTTGACCTAACTGTGAGAGGAGAGCGCCGATGAGGATGAGCGTTGTGTCCCAAATGCCTACGTAGAAAGTCAAACACACACACACAGAACACCACCAAATAACATCGCCAAGGCCGAAGAGTGCTTGAGCTTCGTATTATCAGTTAGCCAAAACATAGCTCCTCAGGAAGAAAGGCAGAGAAATGGCATTGCTCTCTAGAGAAAATATATAATTTCACAAGCACAAAAGAATATAGAAATGATTATGTGATAATGCATATATATATTTTTGATTATTGATTTGTATAAAAGTAATGTAAGCATTCAAAAGGATATGGAATTAAATATATATATAACTGACTGAAGAGACAAGGGATTTTGACCGACCCTTCAACATCCACTAGTTGCGCTGTGACGATACCGCGACCTGATGATCAGCTTTGGATTGTCACTGATCTCAGGGATCCAGGGTTGAGCGTGACAATGTACGTTACACGGGGGAAAAGTTGTTGATCGCTGGATATTTTAGCGCTAAGCTTCGTAAAAATCTGATTTATTTGGCTTTCGTGCGAGATTGAGGCCCTGGCTATAGCTGGCAGCTCATATAGTACTCAGTCCTCACAGAAGGCGTGTGTGCTCACTGATAGTAACCCATGCGTGCAGGTCTTGGAAAGGCTGTGCAGGGGCGAATTCTCTGCAAGCCCGCGAGTGACCACTGTCTTGTCCCGCTTCCAGGTCTCTGTTCGTCAATGATGCTCAACGCCTCGCTAACCACCCCCTCAGTGTTAAGGCTAAAGCACCACGGAGTCGGGGTGCACCGGGCCCAGATATCAGCCCGGGCGACCTTGTGTACCTGTGTAGTGACCGCAATAAGTCCCGAGCTCGAAGCCGATATCTCATGCTTAGATCCGACGGGACGTGGAGCAACGTCCGCAAGTTTACGGGTTCCCAGCTGCGGCGTGCTTCTTATAGGGTCCGCTTATCTGATTGTTATTGACTCTTTCCCAAGTGTCGTAGGACATTGTGAAGACGTCTGAGAGAGAAGAGGAGGGCAGAGTGCCAGTTAGCGCTCCCTGAAGTGATCCAGATATCCCCTTGGCGAATGCGGAGCCCGCTTCATCCCCAAGCTCTGATGGCAGCGGACGCCAGGAGGATAGACGCGTGTCCCCGTCTTGTCTGGTTCCATGTCACGAGTTGGCCTCTCCATCAGCTGTCCTGGTGCAGGTCCCACGGCGCTCTGTCCGTCTCCGTCCCACGGCGCTCTGTCCGTCTCCGTCCCACGGCGCTCTGTCCGTCTCCGTCCCACGGCGCTCTGTCCGTCTCCGTCCCACGGCGCTCTGTCCGTCTCCGTCCCACGGCGCTCTGTCCGTCTCCGTCCCACGGCGCTCTGTCCGTCTCCGTCCCACAGCGCTCTGTCCGTCTCCGTCCCACGGCGCTCTGTCCGTCTCCTGACCACGGCGCTCTGTCCGTCTCCGTCCCACGGCGCTCTGTCCGTCTCCGTCCCACGGCGCTCTGTCCGTCTCCGTCCCACGGCGCTCTGTCCATCTCCTGATCATGGCGCTCTGTCCGTCTCCTGACCACGGCGCTCTGTCCGTCTCCTGACCACGGCGCTCTGTCCGTCTCCGTCCCACGGCGCTCTGTCCGTCTCCTGACCACGGCGCTCTGTCCGTCTCCGTCCCACGGCGCTCTGTCCGTCTCCTGATCATGGCGCTCTGTCCGTCTCCTGACCACGGCGCTCTGTCCGTCTCCGTCCCATGGCGCTCTGTCCGTCTCCTGACCACGGCGCTCTGTCCGTCTCCGTCCCACGGCGCTCTGTCCGTCTCCTGACCACGGCGCTCTGTCCGTCTCCGTCCCACGGCGCTCTGTCCGTCTCCGTCCCACGGCGCTCTGTCCGTCTCCTGATCATGGCGCTCTGTCCGTCTCCTGATCATGGCGCTCTGTCCGTCTCCTGACCACGGCGCTCTGTCCGTCTCCTGACCACGGCGCTCTGACCAGTTGAAAGATTATGAGCCTCAATAGATGGGCTGTCTTCTCCTGTATCCTTATTTTGCTTTAAAAGTATTTAGTTTGAGGCGTTGCAGTGGTGTTCTGTGCAGCTCTGGAGGTCTGCCGTATTGTGGATCGTGACGTTGAGGGTTTTTTTTTGTTGTTGTTGTTGTGTAACCTTTTTTGCCATTAAATGCTTGACTAAACTAGTCTCTCAGGTTTGTGTGTTAAGCGTGCAGGGCAACCACCCAGTAGAGCATTACAGTAATCTAGCCTTGAGCTCATGAACGCATCAACTAACTGTTCTGCATTTGTCAATGAGAGCATATGGCGTAATTTAGGTATATTTTTAAGATGGAAAAATGCGGTTTTACAGATACTAGACACGTGACTTTCAAATGAAAGATTGGTATCAAAGAGCACACACACACACACACACACACACCCAGGTTCCTAACCGACGACGAAGACTTAACAGAGCAGCTATCAAGTGTTAGACAGTACTCTAGGTTATTACGTGAGGAAGTTTTTTGTCCAATAATTAGAATCTCTGTTTTAATCTTCATATTCAATTCTTCGTATCCAAGATTACTTAGATTTGTTAGAATCTTTATCCTATTATACACTGACGCGGTTGCGGATCAAGCGCTCCTTCATTAGTGGCGCTGGACAGGGTTTGTGAATGTGTTGAATGAGGTTTACTCACACACAGCTGAGTGATGAACATGAGAAACATGAGGCGTTAGTGACCGGGACTTCTACTGTCCTGAGACTCAAAGCGAGAGGAGGATTGCAACACAAACGGGGAATGAGCCTCAGTCGACGCCACAGGAGAGAGAGAACTGTCTAGACATGTTTAATCATCTGAGCCATCAACCACATCTTTACTCTAGTGTTGCACAATACTGCGTTACTACACAGAGATTAAGATAGCCTGCTATCGGTTACACATTTTATTATAACAGTTTGTAACGCTATCCATGATGCCGTTGTTGAGCTGTGAGTGTGAGATGAGAACCGCAGATGCTAAGCGTGCTCTACCTTCCTCTTATACTTTTGTTTCTTACGTTATTTTGTGACGCTTAGAAAGAGTAATCTCTCATGTACCTGCCATTAAATGTGCAGAATACAGGCTATTCACCTTTAAGCTCTTTCTTCAACGAGATTTATCCTGGTCAAAGCGTTACAAGTTCTGCAAGAATGACAGTTTTTCCTTGAAGAAAATGTATTAATGCTTCAAATTAATCTTGAATGTAACTCGACACCCTTCCCTCATTTAGTATGCGCGGTTCTATGAATATGCAAATGAGCCCCGCCTCCACTCACTCACTCACTCACTCAGAGATCCACTGGTTGACGATCACACGTTGATCTGATTGGTTACAAGGTAGTGTGTGACGTCAGAAACACCAGCGATTTCAAACCGTGTGTTTGAGACTGTCTTTGGTTCACTGCAGTTTTAAGCAGAAAATACTCAGCAATGCTGTCGACTTATGAACTTACACATGGTGTGTGTTAAAGCAGATTAATAACTCCACATACACACATAAACTACATTAAACGCTGGATTTACACCACAGGGGTAAATATACCTATAGTCCTACTGTAGCCTGCATGAATATTTTAAAGCACTGTTGATTTCATGTGTTTCTTATTGCCATAGTTATAAAAGTTATAATTCGAATGTATTTAATAAAGAAATAAACTCAAATAATTCACAACGCATGTCTATCTACACAAACATTAACTGACAATGGACTGAGGAAACACTGGAACTTGTACAATGATAACTCAAACACAACAGTTGTAAATCATAATAAATTAATATCCATGGTAACAAACAAGTGGCGGGAAAAGGCAACAGGAAATAATGACAAGCAAAACTAAACTGACAGTTCATGACATTTATATGGTCATATTGATCGTAATGTGCATCTGCACATTTTAAAGATGAAATCATTTAAAATATATTTTAAGATAAAATACAATTAAAAAAACGAT
Organism: Phoxinus phoxinus; assembly: GCF_949152265.1. NCBI lineage: Eukaryota > Metazoa > Chordata > Actinopteri > Cypriniformes > Leuciscidae > Phoxinus > Phoxinus phoxinus. Next base: position 874,047 of record NC_136877.1, read on the forward strand.
ATAAAAGTACATAAAAAAATATTAAATTAGTCATATCATGAAATTGATTTTGTCATCCCTATTCAGAATTGTGAAAGTTAGCGAATGTGATTGATCATGTTTTAAAAAAAAAAAATTATTAGGCCTAATTTATAAAACAAGGAATTTTAAGTTTTGTCATATTATTCAATTATTTTTACTGTTGTTTTAGTTTTTTTTACTGTGGTATCGATTTATTAGTAGGCCTATTGTTGTGATTATTAGTTGTGATTTTGCTGGGTATAGTATGCAAGTCATAATTTCGTCCCTATATTGAAAGAGATTCCAGATTCCATAAATTTTAATATTAATAATTAATTTTGCATCCACCATATCGGTATCAGCCGATAAATGTTCATTTTTTATGTTATCGGCAATAAGAAAATGTGTCCGATATATTAAAGCCGATAAATAATGTATGTCCGTCAGCTGAGACTCAGATGCGCACTGTTCTGGTTCTGAATTGCTTGAAATATGATTGGAATCTTAAAGGAAAATACAGTTCTGTAATATAGGCTTCATAAAATTACAATGTTGTGAATTATTTGTGTTTCTGTTGCTGTTAGTCAATATCCCTGTTAGTTCGTAATAGGAAATGTCCAAATCCTGACCACTAACGGCCATAACTTTCTCAATGAGTTTTACTACCGCATATTGAGTCCTGCAATATGAAATATGCAGTTATTCTTTATTATCAAGCATTTCTTTGTGCAGTTGCCCTGGAAAGTAGCCTATTTGGAAACTTAACATAAAAAATTTGTTTCAGTGTCATCGCATCATTAGAAACTATCAAGACCAACAAGTAATTCCTCTCAAGTTTACAGGTGTTTGCACGGGTCTTTAAGTGTCTCATTAAATAACTGTACAAACAATCATTGTATAAAGCGCTATAAATATAAAGAGGATATAGAAACATTTTAGTATGCATCAGTGAGGAAGATTCAAACTCAGGATTGTGTGTGTGTGTGTGTGCGCGCGCGCGCTGCGGGGGCGCGCCTAAAGGCGAGGTCCGGGAACGCGCTACTAATTTGTAGTTCAGAGAAAAGATCAGATCGCAGGAACACAAGCCGAGATGTCTTCGGGTGTAGTCCTGGTTTCTGCGGTTCTCCTGACGCTCCTGATAGTGTGGATCTGCGGACACTCGCGGAGAAGGTGAGATCAACTCCACATCATTCAGTCTGAGTTATTATTACAGTTTTCATAAAGCGCAGATCTTCCAACTGCAGGTGTGTTAGCCTACATCTGCTCGTTATGTTATATTAGAAGTCACTCAATTACCATGCAGACGCCATTCTATAAACTTATAGAGTATATTAGCTAATAAAAAATTATGGTGAATAGTCGTTGATTATGTTAAAACGTGTGCATGCTTTCATAACAACAAACGTATCAAACACAGTGTATTATATAGGCTAATGAAAATATCAGATCCCGCTCTAAATATAGCTGTGTTAAAAAAAATTGTTTTAGTTTAATTAATTGAATAGGCTATACTTAAACTATTTGATGCTTTTGTCACGGTTATAATAAAAGGATCCAAGAGCAGGAGTTGACAGTCCTTAATGGGAATATAAAGGCGGTCTGTATAATGCACACAGAACTGATAAGCAGAGAAGACTCCTGTCCTGATGAGGATCTGATCTGATCACCCGTAGAGATGGACGTATCTCAGCCAGGAGAAGAGGACCGATGCCGGACACAGATAACACACACACACTGCGATTCTGGCCGTCTGAGACAAATTTAGCAAATCCTAAAAGAATCCTCCGATCCTCGTGTTCGCCGGTGTAACGGAGGCCAGCTAGTAGTCGCTGTGCGAGTAAACCTCACTCCTCTGATCTCAATAGGCTGCAGTCTTTAGCCTCCTTGTTAGAGCGCCTGACTCTCATGCCGGAGACCCGGGTTCGAGACCCGCACGGAGCGGGGTGAGTAGGACCTGGGTGTAGGGGTTACACCGGCAGCCGATTAATGAATCGCGATCAAATGTTAGTGTCAGAAGATTTGAACACAGTCCTGCAGTGTGGCTTCTCCTAAAGACGACCGTCAAAGTGTCTTCGTTTTACAAGACGAGCCATAAGCAAAATTAACATTAGAGATTTCATTGTAGCCACTATTCCCAATCCCGTGTGTAGCGGTCACCGGACGCCATACAACTCCGGACAAGTCTTCCAGTCGTCCAGTCCGGCTTTTACGACAACTGAGATCTTACAGTGTGACAGGGCCAGAGTACACAGCTTTACTGGAGTAAAAGTACAGATACCTCTTGCTAAATTTGACTCAAGTACAAGTAAAAGTATTACAGTCAGATGTCTACTTAAGTAAAAGTACTTGAGTATCAAGAGTAGCCTACATTTTCTAAATATTGCATTTCTACTGCCGCAGTGCTTACATGTATCTACATAAACATCCTACACGCAGAGGTGGACAAAGTACACAACTTTCTTACTGGAGTAAAAGTACAGATATACTGGTCAAATATTACTCCGTTACAAGTAAAAGTTGTAAAGACCGATGTTTACTTGAGTACAAGTACAGAAGTACTCGTTTTTAAAAGTACTTAAGTATAAAAGTAAATGTCAATGCATTGTTTATTATTGTTGCATGTAATATTTACAGTACCTTATGCCTCTGAATCTCTGCCTGCCTCATATCAATATCACATGTATTTCTATAACACAGTTCCAGTCGTGGGATTAATAAGTCACTCAATAACGTCCACAATGGTTTCGGACACACAAACGGCTGTTTGGCTTTTAGTGTGAATATGTTAGTCTTACTGTGATCCAAAACACTAACACAGTTCACATTTAGAAGACCAAACCCAACGGTGAACATTAAAATCATGTTGATGTCAGAATCCAAAGTCAGATTGACGTTAATCTCCAGCGTTGGACAGACGTTGTATTGTGGTTGAGAAACGGTTGACGTCAGAAACCAACATCAGTCGAGTTCTGGCGTCAGACTTTCATTTACAACCAAAATCATCCCTGACGTTATACTTTCTACTGAAGGACCTTGACAGAAATGTAGTGGAGTAAAAGTAAAAGCTTCCAGAAAAAATAATACTCAAGTAAAGTACAGATACTCCAAAAGTGTACTTAAGTAAATGTACTTTATTACTGTCCACCTCTGCATGGAGTTATGAAAAATGTTCATGTTAATATTTTGGTGAATGTAAAAGGAATTGAAAGTAAAATAAAAAAAGTAAAAAAAGTCATTATCATCTTTTCACCATGTTGCTTTATTTAACATTAAATAAAGGCAATAGCACAATATTAGCTGTAGCACCTATTGCCATGATGACTAACAGGTGCAGAGAGAGAGAGAGAGAGAGAGAGAGAGAGAGAGAATCTCAAGTGAACGTACAAAGAGGTGTGTGTGTGTGTGCGCGAGATCTCCTGATACTATCAGGGAAAGTGTGTGTGTGTGTGTGTGTGTGTGTGTGTGTGTGTGTGCAAGATCTCCTGATACTGTCAGAGAAAGTGTGTGTGTGTGTGTGTGTTCTTTCAGTAATTCATTCTCCTCCATTTAGCCAGAGCCGTTGAAACGTGTTTTGTTGTTGAACGGCTCTGCATTCGCTACATTAGAGAGCAAGAGAACTGTACGGGCGGTTCACACAGAAAGAGTTTTTCCTGTTAAAAACGTGAGATGTTGGTCAGAAAGCGCAAGTTCTAGAAACACGTTATTTAAAAAGTTTAACTTATTTGAACTTGAGTGTTGTGTTTTTGTCAAGCGTTAACCTTCCCGTCCCTCTCTCGAATCAACACTGAGAGATTAAACTGCAGTTCCTCCACTGGCCACTAGAGAGCGCTGCAGAAGAGACTCAGTCCCATAGAGCTGGTAAGTCCCGCCCATCCGTAAAACTCGAAGTGGACCTCTAGGTTGAAAAAGCGTCAATGCAAGTGAATGAGAGAAAATAATTATTTTCGGATTGTGCCATGAATGTGAACATATGTTGTCTGTGAATGTTTTATATAATTTCTCATGTAACGAGTTTGACAGTATATTGTATGATTCTTTGGCTAGCAGTTGTGGAATAGACATAACGAGAAAGACTACACGTCGCATATGTGACGTCACCGCATAACACATTTCCCCTCCACAAATCACGGTGCGATAATCTAAGAAATTAGATCGAGATGCCTGTGTGTTTTGTACCCAAATGTCACCAAAGACACAGGCATGTTTAGCGGGATCCGTGAGCTAGTGGTGGTGACGTACATCAAACGCGTCGAAAGCAGCGAAGAGTTGTAGTCCACAAAGTGCTTTCACAAAGTCTAGCCGTATGAAAATTATACCCGCTAAATTGTAGCATTCTTTACACGAAAAATTATATAAAAAATTTCCAGACAACATATGTTCACATTCATTGCAAAATTCAAACGGGATTAGAAAATAATTATTTTCTCTCATTCACTTGCATTGACGATTTTTCAACCTAGAGGTCCAGCGGGGTTAGCGGAAGGGGCGGGACTTACCAGCTCTATAGACCCGCATGTTAAACTGTCCAACTTTACAGCAGAATAAACATGTTCACAGTCTGGTGCAAAAAGTAGTTTTGGTCTATAAAGCTAATTTTGTCCTTCATAACGACTGTGAGGGGGTGAATATTTTTATAACTCATCCGTTTAAATTATATTAAGCCTTACATTTCCGCATAATTAAGGGCGTGGCCACTTGAGTGACAGGTGGATTGCCGCTGATGTCACTACTAGGTTTGTTTGCTGTCTGTTAGCGTCACGTCACCTCAGCTAATCCGCCTCGCTGCACAGTCGTTTATCCGGGAGTGACGCGCGGGCGCGGTCAAGATGGCGACACTTTAGGCTTCAGAAATGTTCTTCAGAAACACTACGGGTGACGTCACGCACACTACGCCCATGTTTTTTTACAGGCTATGGTTTTTGCGCAAGCTCAACGGTCAAATGCGTTCGTCTAGCGTGTTTACATTGAAAAACAGTAGAAAAGTAGCGCAGGCGAATGATAATAACACGTTCTGTGTGAACGTCCCCTTAAGACTGAGTTGGTCTTGTCCTAACTGAGAACATTTCTCCACACTATAAGCCAATGTGTCCATTTATTATCAACACTACTGTGAGATGTCGTCTGATCATGTGACGTGTGCGGTGTTGTGTGTTTGCAGGCGGCCCGGCGAGCCTCCGCTCGTCTCCGGCTGGATCCCGATCATCGGAGTCACTCTGGATTACGCCACAAAACCGCTAGGCTTCTTACGAGAGGCGCAGAGGAAATACGGGGATGTTTTCACGTGTGCCATTGCTGGGAAATACTTCACTTTCGTCACAGACCCTTTTTCTTTTCCCACGGTGGTACGGCAAAGCAGAAATCTCGACTTTAAGAAGTTTTCTCTTGGTGTTTCGCGGCGGGTAAGTGAGGAAACAAGCCTGGACTTTAATGATCTCCATTCGCATGTTCATTTTCATCTGTGGTTTCTTTGGGATTTCTCTTTCAAACCCGAGTAGCTTTAGGAGACCCTAGCAAAAATCTCCTTTTGTTCGCTTTAACAACTGAAATATCAAAGTCCCGCTGTAGTCAATCATTGTATCCCTTAAAACTTACCTTTGATCATCCAAATTACATTTTTAAACGTTTTTGCAATATCTTGAATGTAACTCGACACCCTTGCCTCATTTAGTATGCGCGGCTCTATGAATATGCAAATGAGCCCCGCCTCCACTCACTCACTCACTCAGAGATCCACTGGTGGACGATCACACGTTGATCTGATTGGTCAAGGTAGTGTGTGACGTCAGAAACACCAGCGATTTCAAACCGTGTTTTTGAGACTGTCTTTGGTTCACTGCTAGCCTGGGAAAACCCAGACCACTTCCGGCAAATTTAGATTTGCTCTGCAAGTGGGTCTGGCAAAGAGCCCATTGAAATCCATTTCCAATCCGTCGAAATCGCGGCACCAATCAGAAACGTTTTACACGATGACGACAGAGCAGAGACGGTGACGCAGATTTTGTACATTACAGAGATGGATGCCGCCGTGGAACATCACAACATCACTCGTTCGAATCAGCTATCGCGTCTGTTTCAAGCGATTTAAAATGGTCATTTTCGTTAACATAAACAGAGAATTGCTGAGAGTCTCGAGATGTTTCTCCGTCGCTCTGCATACGTCATGACATTCATCGCTCTGATTGGTTTTAGATCTATCCGACGTCCGTTGGTGACGCCCCTGTGGAAATGAATTGTCTATGGAGCTTTGCCAGACCCTTACTCAGTTACAACTGAGAGGGTCTGGGTTTTCCCAGGCTAGTTCACTGCAGTTTTAAGCAGAAAATACTCAGCAATGCTGTCCACTTATGAACTTACACATGGTCTGTGTTAAAGCAGATTAATAACACCACATACACACATAAACTACATTAAAAGCTGGATTTACACCACAGGGGGACTTTGCTTTCGTATTTCAACATGCTTTTAACAATTCAACCCATCATTTAAGTCATTCAACCCATGAAAAGTTGGAAAACACACCAGGAAATTCTCTTTTTAAAGGGGATAAAATGCATCAAGTTACCGGTTACTGTTCTCCTGATGAGAAAGCATTGGGTTACTCTCTGTAAACAGAGCGAAGCATTGCATTATGGGAAACGCTTCAGGCGTGAGATCTATCACAGCACGTCTGTCTGAAGGGCACTAACCAGAGCTCATCATAAGATGCCCACGTTAGCATGATAGTCAACACATCAAAATAAGTGTACTTACAAATGAAGTCCCCCTGTAATCAATCTTGTATCCCCTAAAACTCATCTTTAATCACCAAAATTATATATTAAAACATTTTTTTCCTTGAAAATAATTCTTCATGCCTTAAAATATCTTGAATGTAACTCGACACCCTTGCCTACGCGGTTCTATGAATATGCAAATGAGCCCCGCCTCCACTCACTCACTTTAAGTTATTAAAATACTGTCTGCAAGGATATGTTTTGAAAATATACTTTTTAGATTTGAAGTACGCAACAAGTGCACATTCAACTCAATTAAGCACACTTCTTTTTCTCAAGGGAAGGTTGAACTGGACACACACACACACACACACAGAGAGAGCAATTTTCTCTTCTCTTTTGTGCAGGTATAAAACTATGACATTACATTCCTTCTGAAGATTGCATGTCTAAACTAGTCATGTAACGCTGAGCTCACACTATAATGAGCTTTATATGAACACTGGCAAACTGGCAGGGGTGACCTCTGACCTCTGAAGGGGTAATTAGCTTTATGCCCAGCTGCACTACTTCCTGAAGTCTTCCATTATTGGACAAACTGATTAATCCAGGTGTGCCTGACCTCAGAAACAATAATCAGACACACCTGGATTAAAGTTAGGTTTGGTAATCCTGTTCAGTAACATTTGTTTTTATACTGGGTGAAATGGTCCTTCCATTCTGATAGTAGTCAATACATTATGTGTTCAGAAAAAGGAATGAAACAAATCTGACCTCTGTAGCAGCTGTAGGACAGTAAAAACTCTGACCAATCACTGCCATTCGGTGCGAATGTAAAGAACCAATCAGATGCCTTCATGTCTCGTGCCCGAGCACCACTGCGTGCACAGCAGTGATGCGCGGGTCAATGTATAAACAACCCGCACCCGACCGTCGTTTTCAACTAACCCGCCCGCAACTCGGACCGCAAAAAAAAAGAAAGAAAATATTGTACCCGACCCGCGTTTTTTAAAGTAGCTGTAAATGCTCATCGCGTCATGGGCCATAGACGGAGGAACTAGGGGTGCGCATGTTTCAGAATGCTGTATGATATCGCCTAGTGTTTTGTAATAAAGGCTTGATTTATTCATTTATTTCGTTTCATTTTCTTAACAATTAAGATGCTGCATGTGTTTATCCAGCCTAATCGAAGTGTGTGTCTCCCCCGGACTTTCCCAACAAAAATTGTTGGCGCATTCAGCCAATAAAGTGTAGACCTATGTATTTTACAGAACTTTGTGTCTAGTACTATATAAATTACAAAGGTAAACGACCCGACCGACCGCAACCCAAATATCATTAAAAATATTTTTGGATGACTCGTACCCGCTGGTAACCGCAGGCACCCGCTCATTTTGGATCAACCCGCGCATCACTGGTAGGTACATGCAGCTGACTCCAAATGTGGATGCGCGTTCATGTTTGTGGGGGGGCGTAGCTTTGGACGGAGCAGTGAGAGGAGGGGGCGGAGCTTAGAAGAGGTGCCACTTTCAAATCTGGCTAGCTCTCCAACATTACCTACTCTAGCTTTAAGGAGCTGGCTGAAGTTCAGGAAGTAGTGCAGCTGGGCATATAGCCAACACACACACACTATGTGTCAATCAATAGTCACAACATGGCCGCCGCTGCGTTTGAATGAAACAAGAGAGAGCGAGTCCACGATACTGGATGGCATAATTAAATAACTGTACTGTAGTTTTAATATTTTATTAAAATACCAAATGCAAAACTTCCACGAAGAAAACAACATTTAGCGAGTGTATAGCGCTGATGACTTCAGTGACCGGATGTTTCTGTGTTCTGTTGTTATCTGGGAATAATATAGTTAGAAGACGCAATTGACCAATCAGAATCAAGTATTCCACAAAGCCGTGTAATAAAGGACTTTAGCCCCCCTAAATTTCCACTCAGCCCCCTTAAAAATGTGCGAGTAACTCCGTAATATGTACACTAATTTGTGATCGCCTCAGTCCCCTTTGAAACTTATGAAACCGGCAGCAGGCTTCGGCTCATCCCCGTATTTTAGTCTGCGTTATTCAGTTCTTCAATCCGCAGCAACAGTGCAATATTTTGTTATTATGTTCATTTTATAGTAAATCCAAAAGCAAAACATACGAAAAGAACTATAAAAGGGAGTGGAAATGGCAAATGAGCTAATGAGTGGTCCTCTGCAGCCATCTACTGGTTATAGTGGTAGTTTCAAGTCCTTTTCATGTTAAAAGTGTGTTTGTTTTCCACCAGGTTACAGAAATCATCCAATAAATCATGGCACACCTTCCATGTTATCTCCATGAATAAAAAATTAGAAATGTAGATATTTTGTCACAGCGTCTGGGTGTCAGCAGAGGTACCAACTTTCCCTCGGATAAGTTTCCTCTGTGTGTTGGTGATGGCACAGACTGAGCACCCCTTGATGTACCGGGAGATATCTTGGGTCATGTTGAGTAGTGATCTTGTAGGAGCGAGAGGGTTCGCTGGCTGCCTAGGTGTCCAGAGCCCGGAGAGGTGCGAGTCCATGAGGGATGGACGGCAGGCGGATGGTACATACAGCCGCCCCTCAGGACCTCCCGGCGTAGCAGGCTCGTTGAGGGTGGGTTGGATGAGTTGATCGTTGAGGGACCATTGGATCGGACTGACTACCATAGCTGGAGGGAGAACAGTTTCTGGAGGACTGGATTCAGGTTCAGGATGAATAGACGGGACAAGGCATCCGCCTTGCAATTCTTAGTACCGGGTCGGTAGGTCACGGTGAAGTCGAACCGTGTGAAGAGCAGAGCCCAACGAGCTAGTCTTGGGTTGAGTCGCTTGGCTTCTCTGAGATTTTCCAGGGTTCGGTGATCTGTGATGACTTCAAAGTAGTGGTGGGCTCCCTCCAGCCAGTGTCTCCATTCTTCCAAGGTGAGCTTGATCGCCAGCAGCTCATGATTTCCTATATCATAGTTCTGCTCCGCCGGGGACAGCGTCTTGGAGTAGAAGGCGCATGGATGGAGTCGAGAAGGCTCACCCTGCCGCTGGCATAGAAGGCATTCTTCAGGTGTTGAAAGGCTTCTATGGCCAAGGGGTTCCAGGACAGAGACTTGGGGGCCGGTTTCTGAGGACTGAGGTGAGCTGAGGAGACTGTAGTTCAGGACGAATCTTCGATCAAAGTCGGAAAAAGCGTTGGAGTTCCTTTATAAAGACAGTTTGAGGCCAGTTGTGAATGGTGTCCACCTTCCTCTGGTCCATCTGGATACCTTGTTGGTTGATGATCTATCTTAAGAACTGGATGGATGGTGTGTGGAACTTCTCCAACTTGAGATAGAGGTGGTGTTCTCTCAGCTTTTTGAGTACCTCCGTTATTTGTTGGCGATGTTCAGCCAGGTTCCGGGAGTAGATCAGAATGTCGTCTATGTAGACGATGATGAAGCGTTGGAGGTACTCCCGGAAAACCTCATTCATATACCCCTGGAATACGGAGGGGGAGTTGGACAGGCCATACGGCATCATCTGGTACACGCAGTGGCTGTCAGGGTAATGAACGGCGTTTTCCATTCATCCCCCTCACGTATTCGAATGCGGTTGTAGGCGCTCCGCAGGTCCAGTTTGGAGAAGATGCGAGACCAACGGAGCTGTTCCAACGCGGCAGGGACCAGAGGAAGATGATAACTGAACTTGACGGTGTTGAGTGCCCGGTAGTTGATGCACAGCCACAAGCCTCCGTCGTTGATGTTGATGGTCGGATGAAACGTTGATTGAGAGCCTCCTAAATGTACCCCTCCATGGCCTTCTGCTCCGGGATGGACAAAGGGTAGACCTCACCCTTCGGTGGAGTGGCCCAAGGCAGGCTAACCTAACCCAAATTGATTGAATAATCAGGGGTTGACTTGATAGGTAGTGTATAGTCTACTGTATTGTTCATGCCCTAGTATACAAACAATATATTATTATTATTTTATTATTAATATGTTCATTGAGCCCCCTAATATTGAAATCCTTGTGATGTTCCTGAGTTCAGTTACTTTGAATAAAATGGATGCAACATATTGTCAGCCCAGATCCGGCCCACATCTGGACCGTGTGGAATCCATGTGTGCCAGATCTGGGCCGACATGTTGCTGTCTGGGATGTAAACCTAGGTTTGATCTTGATTCTCTTGTTTCTCTCTCTCTCTCTCTCTCTCGCTCTCTCGCGCTCTCTCTCTCTCTCTCTCACACACAAGGTCTTCGGTCACGCCAACTTCAACGATCCTCAGTTCAGTGAGAGTTACAGGGAAGTTCACAGCCTGTTTCGACAGACGCTTCAAGGCCCGTCTCTACAAGAGCTTGGCGACTCCATGATGTCCAATCTACAGACGGTTCTGGACAGAGAGAACGAGTCTATGCTGTGTAATCCACAGACGGCTCTGGATCGAGAGAACGGTTCTGAACACCGGTGGCTGGAAGAAGGTCTCCAGAGCTTCACGAACCGCATCATGTTCGAGGCCGGGTTCCTCACGCTCTTCGGGAGAGACCCAGGGTTTCTCAAGGCCAGCAGAACATGCATGCGAGAGTTTCTGGCGTTCGATCACGCGTTCCCATTCCTGGCGGCTGGCGTTCCCATCGGATTGATCCCGCGAGTGTGGAGAGCGAGAGAAGCTTTAGCCGAGGAACTCATGCATGAGGAACTTAAACAGCGGGAATGCATCTCGGATCTGATTCGCCGCAGAATGGAGGCTTTTGATCACATGCATTTGGATGAAACTGGAAAAGCACGGACACATGTGTGTATGTTATGGGCGTCACAGGCTAATACTCTTCCTGCGGCTTTCTGGAGTCTGTATTACACACTCAGGTAATCACATGTGTCATGATAGAAATCAATGCATGCTAAATATGTAACAGCATTAAAGGATTAGTTCACTTTTAAAAAAACTTTTGCTGATAGTTTACTAACCCGATGTCATCCAAGATGTCCACGTCTTTCTTTCTTCAGCCGAAAAGAAATGAAGGTTTTTGATGAACACATTTCTCCATATAATGGACGTCAATGGGCCCCAAACGGGTCAAGGTCCAGATGACAGTGTCAGCGCCGCTTCAACGGGCTTTAAACGACACCAGACGATGAATACGGGTCTTATCTAGCGAAACCATCATCATTTCAAACATAAATAAACAAGTTTAAGTTTTATAAGCACAAGCGCTCGCCTTGCTCTGTTCTGTGATGCGCGTTCGTGACGTCACGTAATACGCAGTTACGTTGAAAAGGTCACGCTTGACGAGTCAGTGTTTACAGATGTGCGGAAGGAGGACCATACACACATATTCAAATGTCTTTGTGTCAGTTTATCGGTTAAAATGCCCATCTCGTGTGTGTATCCTGGTGTTGGAATATTAAAAAGCCTAAAAGAAAATTTTCGTCAGGATAGAAATGTTTTACTTTTCATAGAAGCGTGATCTTTACAACGTAACTGCGTATTACGTGACGTCACGAACGCGTGTCACAGAACAGAGCAAGGCGAGCGTTTGTGCTTATAAAACTTAAACTTGTTTATTTGTTTTTGAAATGACGATGGTTTCGCTAGATAAGAGCCGTATTCATCGTCTGGTGTCGTTTAAAGCCCGTTGAAGCGGCGCTGACACTGTCATCTGGACCTTGACCCGTTTGGGGCCCATTGACGTCCATTATATGGAGAAATGTGTTCATCAAAAACCTTCATTTCTTTTCCACTGAAGAAAGAAAGACATGTACATCTCGGATGACATCGGGGGGAGTAAACTATCAGCAGAAGTTTTTTAAAAAGTGAACTAATCCATTAATACTGAAAATGAAATGTGTTATACTACAAGCTCACCGCTGATAGCTAAAAAAAAGCCCCCCTGTGGTGAAAATCCAGTGTGTGTGTGTGTGTGTGTGTGTGTGTGTGTGTGTTCTGATCCTCAGATCTGCGGACGCTCTCACCGCTGCTCGCACAGAGATCAACAGTGTTCTGTCCGGCCAGGCATTAAACAACCAGGACCAAAGAATCGAGCTTTCTCGAGAGCAGCTGGACTCTATGACTGTATTAGGTCAGTGATTTCTTACTCTACTCAGACATCTAAGAAATGTTCATGTCTAATTGTCATGATTACTTTGTATCGTGTATAAGAATGTCTTGGAATTTGGGTAACTAATTGTGCAATGTGATCTTGCACTTGCAGTTTGAACACGTTGACATGTAGAAGTTTGGCTAGTGAAGTTTTTCTTTTTTGGGCTCTCTCTGCTCTCTGATAGAGGAAAAAATTAATATATAAATATGGTTTTGAACAAGGAGGACATTGACCTCAAGGGAGCCTTTGGGAAACTGAAGACAGATTTATTAGGTCCCTCCTAGTTGGCACCGGTTCAGAACGGATGTTTTAGACCCTCACTGACAAGCATAACACTGCAAAACATGCTTTTCTTAGTATGTTTGTCTTGGTTCCTGTCCAAATATCTAAAAATTCTTAAATCAAGAAGCATTGACCACATGAGTAAAATGCCATAGGATATTATGCCTTGTTTTCTGGCGGGGGGAAATCAAAATGAAGTGAGTTCACTTCATTAAGAAAACTAATCTTAATTCAAACAGAAACAAGATTATTTTTCTTACACCATTGGCAGATCATTTAAAAGATAAAAGATTCCCCCCTAGAAAAGAAGACATAATATCTTATGGTATTTTACTCATGTGGTCAATGCTTCTTGATTTAAGATTGTTTAGATATTTGGACTGGAAACAAGACAAACATACTGGGTAAGAAAATATTTTTTGCAATGAAGCTGGTGGATGTATAGCTGAATAGATGGCAGCTGGAGATGCAGGGGATTTATTGAAACAAACAAACAAACAAACAAACAAACAAACAAACAAACAAACAAACATAAAGTGAACATATAAACAAAAGAATAGGAAACCAGGGAACACAGAGCAAAAATAGAGAAAGGCACTGGCAATATTTTGTCTACAAAAGTAACTTAACTTCTTGTTCAATAAAAGTAATATCGCGCTCAAAATGAAACTGTTAGTCTGATTACTGATCACTCGACCTGCTGTCTCGGGAATTGGTGTAGCCTAGTATTTGTATAATTAGCACTTTTTGATAATTTTTTTATTTTAATTAAATAAATGTTTGTTGTTCAGAGAGTATAATCGAGGAAGCTCTTCGCCTGTCCAGCGCCTCCATGATGATCCGCGTCGCTAATGAAGACTTCACTCTGACGCTGGACTCGGGTCAGACCGCTGACATAAGGAGAGGAGATCACGTCGCTCTTTACCCACAGCTCATACACCTGGACCCCGAGATCTACCCCGATCCCACCGTACGTGCGCAAACTTATAACAAATAACCATTCTTTTAATCAATGAGCTTTTAGATCATTTAGGTCATGTTGGGAGCGGAAACATGTGGCTGCATTTTCACTGTTCTGACCAGCAGGGGTCGCCAGCGTTTCGTTTTGGTCGCTTCATTTCTCCTGTCCTGATAACTAAACTATGGAAGCTTGTTTCCGCCACAGAATAAAACATTTTAAAAGATAATTGTGACTTTTTATCTCACAGTTGCGTGATGTAAGGGTTATAAAATCAGAATTGTGAGATAAAAATTCAGACTTTACTTTACAAACTATAAAGATCAAAGACTATTCAACAAGAAAACTACAAGGGACTACAAACAAGGCGCAGGAAACAGGAACAGAGCAGTACAAAATTATTCATTTTTTAGCATTGGTTTGCCCAAAATTACCGTACAGTGGGCCGTATCTTGCACCCAGCGCAATTGACTTTGTACACCGACGCATGTATCATTCCTATTCTGCACCCGCGCACAGCGGACTTTTCCCTCCACAGACGCACGTCGGTAAATTAGGGAATGAACGGTTCAGTGTAAAGAGGAGTGTGTTCCGGCGCAAACGTTCCCTGGTGATATTCTGCAGTTTCAGAAAACAACTCCGCCACTGACCAGGAGAAACCCAGTCTAAAGACAGCGGCGCCGCGCGTTAGTCATATGCTATTTTAAGCGCGCGTGCTTGGCCATTATGTAGCGTGTGAACAACACACACACTTTGATTCTCTAATATAAACAGACGCAGCAGTTTTCACTTTTGCAAATCATACATTATTACAAGGAAAAATATTAACACACGAGGGAAATCATTGTTGTGTCCGTGAAGATGTGAAAAAATAGGCATAAATCTAGATTACACATTTACCCAAATTATTATACGCCTGTTTAACCGAAGCTAATGTGTGTGTGTTTCTCCATCATCCTCATATAATGTCACTTCTCTGTGTTTTACGGCCCTGACGAGAGCATCGGTCTCCTCGGCTGTGAACCGCTCCTGGCGTGCGCTGGCAAACCCGCCGTTATAATAGCAATCCGCCGTTATAATAGCAATCCGCCGTTATAATAGCGATCCGCCGTTATAATAGCGATCCGCCGTTATAATAGCGATCCGCCGTTATAATAGCAATCCACCGTTATAATAGCAATCCACCGTTATAATAGCAATCCGCCGTTATAATAGCGATCCGCCGTTATAATAGCGATCCGCCGTTATAATAGCAATCCACCGTTATAATAGCAATCCACCGTTATAATAGCAATCCGCCGTTATAATAGCGATCCGCCGTTATAATAGCAATCCGCCGTTATAATAGCGATCCGCCGTTATAATAGCGATCCGCCGTTATAATAGCGATCCGCCGTTATAATAGCAATCCGCCGTTATAATAGCAATCCACCGTTATAATAGCAATCCGCCGTTATAATAGCAATCCGCCGTTATAATAGCAAACCAGCCGTTATAATAGCAATCCGCCGTGGAACAAGCGCACCGGCTCTTAAAGGGAATGTGAGAGGACGCTCTGGTTGGTTTATTTCACGTTACGCCCAAACCACACCTATGAGTAATGAAGCGACTTCAGACCAACACATTTTAGATTTGCGTCCGGCGCAAGAGTCGTTTATCCCGCTGCCCGGGATCCGCCCACAAAGTTTCTTGCGTTTTGCGTTTGATACTTGCGTTTCAGAACGTTAAAATAGGGCCCCATATGTTCCGTTGCACGTTATATACATCTATGAATTACTTTGAATTCTAGGATAATATGTTTAATGCATGGAAGTATGAAAAACAGGGAGCTTGCACTGAACTAAAATGAGTGCCAGAGATTGCAGATAATCCCCAGCCAGGGCATGTTCCAGTTCTGACTCAGCATGTGTTTCCAAACATGTGACACGATGTGTTTTAAACATCATACAGCAGCCAGCCGTGTGAATGCAACACTCTTCTGTTCCTAGGAGTTCAGATTCGACCGCTTCCTAGATGAGAACGGTCAACGCAAGACTCATTTCTTCAGGAACGGGCGCCGGCTGAAGCACTTCTTGATACCGTTCGGCTCCGGTGTCAGCGAGTGTCCGGGGCGCTTCTTCGCGCTTCACGAGATCAAGCAGTTCCTGGTCGTGACTCTGTGGCGTTACGATCTCCATCTGTGTGGCGCTGGTGTCCCGCCGGATCCTGACGCCCGGCGCGCGGGTCTCGGTGTTCTGCCGCCCACCTGGGACGTCCCGCTCCGGTACAGGAGGAGAACACACACCTGACAGGAGAACACACACCTGACAGGAGAACACACACCTGACAGTAGAACACACACCAGACAGGAGAACACACACCTGACAGGAGAACACACACCTGACAGGAGAACACACAACAGACCGGAGGACACACACCTGACAGGAGAACACACACCTGACAGGAGAACACACACCTGACAGGAGGAGAACACACACCTGACAGGAGAACACACACCTGACAGGAGAACACACACCTGACAGTAGAACACACACCTGACAGGAGAACACACACCTGACAGGAGGAGAACACACACCTGACAGGAGAACACACACCTGACAGGAGAACACACACCTGACAGGAGGAGAACACACACCTGACAGGAGAACACACACCTGACAGGAGGAGAACACACACCTGACAGGAGAACACACACCTGACAGGAGGAGAACACACACCTGACAGGAGAACACACATCTGACAGGAGGAGAACACACACCTGACAGGAGAACACACACCTGACAGGAGAACACACACCTGACAGGAGGAGAACACACACCTGACAGGAGAACACACACCTGACAGGAGGAGAACACACACCTGACAGGAGAACACACACCTGACAGGAGGAGGACACACACCTGACAGGAGAACACACACCTGACAGGAGAACACACACCTGACAGGAGGAGAACACACACCTGACAGGAGAACACACACCTGACAGGAGAACACACACCTGACAGTAGAACACACACCTGACAGGAGAACACACACCTGACAGGAGGAGAACACACACCTGACAGGAGAACACACACCTGACAGGAGAACACACACCTGACAGGAGGAGAACACACACCTGACAGGAGAACACACACCTGACAGGAGAACACACACCTGACAGGAGGAGAACACACACCTGACAGGAGAACACACACCTGACAGGAGAACACACACCTGACAGGAGAACACACACCTGACAGGAGAACACACACCTGACAGGAGGAGAACACACACCTGACAGGAGAAGAACACACACCTGACAGGAGAACACACACCTGACAGGAGAACACACACCTGACAGGAGAACACACACCTGACAGGAGGAGAACACACACCTGACAGGAGAACACACACCTGACAGGAGGAGAACACACACCTGACAGGAGAACACACACCTGACAGGAGAACACACACCAGACCGGAGGACACACACCTGACAGGAGAACACACACCTGACAGGAGAACACACACCAGACAGGAGAACACACACCTGACAGGAGGAGAACACACACCTGACAGGAGAACACACACCTGACAGGAGGAGAACACACACCTGACAGGAGGAGAACACACACCTGACAGGAGAACACACACCTGACAGGAGAACACACACCAGACCGGAGGACACACACCTGACAGGAGAACACACACCAGACAGGAGAACACACACCTGACAGGAGAACACACACCTGACAGGAGGAGAACACACACCTGACAGGAGAACACACACCTGACAGGAGAACACATACCAGACCGGAGGACACACACCTGACAGGAGAACACACACCAGACAGGAGAACACACACCTGACAGGAGAACACACACCTGACAGGAGAACACACACCTGACAGGAGAACACACACCAGACCGGAGGACACACACCTGACAGGGGAACACACACCTGATAGGAGGAGAACACACACCTGACAGGAGAACACACACCTGACAGGAGAACACACACCTGACAGGAGGACACACACCTGACAGGAGAACACACACCTGATAGGAGGAGAACACACACCTGATAGGAGGAGAACACACACCTGACAGGAGAACACACACCTGACAGGAGGAGAACACACACCTGACAGGAGAACACACACCTGACAGGAGAACACACATCTGACAGGAGAACACACACCAGACAGGAGAACACACACCAGACAGGAGAACACACACCAGACAGGAGAACACACACCAGACAGGAGAACACACACCAGACAGGAGAACACACACCTGACAGGAGAACACACACCTGACAGGAGAACACACACCAGACAGGAGAACACACACCAGACAGGAGAACACACACCTGACAGGAGAACACACACCTGACAGGAGAACACACACTTGTTACACAATATTAGAATGCTGTTACCGCAGATGTTTAATGTTTGGGTTGTTGTTCCCTTTCGAGGGAACTCGCACTGCGTCGGAACGGCTCTTTGGGGAGCGTCCCCCAGCGTAGCGCCTCTGAAGCCAATCGTGATAATCATGATGTAACGTGTGACGGCATACACGGAAGCAAAGGGACGCCGGCGACAACAGAGTTCGCTTTCTGTTCTCCAGCAAGCGCTCTCGAGGTTGTCTCTCGTGCCGTGGACCTTTGAATATTAGCTGGCCACGTGAAAGTTAGGAAGCGCAGACGAAAAGCAAGCTGGATGAGTGCTTCGTGCAGCACAGAGAGTAACCTCATCGTCGTTTGCCGGTCTTTCCCGAATTAAATCATGGATCAAGCCACACACCTCTCGTTTGTCCAAACCCCCAGTTTTAGACTACAGTAACATTGTGGGGCGAGATAAAATGGTTGTGGGATGATGCCTCGGGTGGAAGAGCCATTGGTGAGTTATCTTCCCCCGACATTGCGTCATCCGTAAAGACCCCGGTGCTGCCCACCAAACTCTGCCGAGATATTATATGGGCTTATATGGCTGCGGGTCTGCACACGATGGCAGTACTGCAGGCATACCAGGCCGAACTTCTTAAAGACATCTATGAGGGCGAGGGACCAACTCCGGAAGATACTGTGGAGTTGCGTAAGGCTGCAGACTTGTCTCTCCGAGTCACCAAAGAGACGGCCTGTGCTATCGGCCGTTTTATGGCGGTATGGTGGTCTCGGAGAGGCAGCTCTGGTTAAATCTGTCGGACATCAAGAAGAAAGACAGGCCTTTCCTCCTTGATGCCCCGATTTCGCCTTCTGGCCTTTTCGACAACGCCATTCACCACAGTCTTCAACAGTTTTCAGGAGGCGAAGAAGCAGTCTGCAGCCTTTAAACAATAGTCTAAGAGGTCTGTCCCTCAGCGGGCATCCGCAGCCATCAACCAGCTCCTCGGCCGGCAGACACAGAGGGAGAGCGTCGCAGCTTGAGCCGCCCCTCAAGGAGCTTGGGGGCATAGACGGTGCTCTCGAGCAAAGCTTTCACAGAAGCAGGGCCACCTGATTGCCGTCCTGCAGGCTAAGAAGGCTTCAGGGAAGAGATCCTAGCAAACGCAGGATCTCTTCGGGCTGACCCACCCGTGATGGAGCGATCGAGGTTGCCTCCTCCGCGGAGCCCACAGGAAATCGATGTCTGTATCCCGCCGTCAAGTGCGCTTCGGGACATATCAGTTTCCAGCAAACGCACGCTTCACTGTCTGCCCCACAGGCTTGCGGACAGGTAGCACTACATGTCAGTGGTGTCCTATCTAAATCATCAGGGGGGTCTGAAATCACGCCCTCGTGGTGGAGTCGGTGTGCGAGAGGGTCGGCCCAGTGGAAGTGGATCTGTTTGAGTCTCAAAAGACCACACACTGTCCACTGTGGTTCTCCCTCACACATCTAGCCCCGCTGGGGTTGGCTGACACGGTGCAGATGTTGCCAAGGCGGCACCTGTACGCATTTATCCCGATCGCTCTACTCACAGGTGTTCTGGAGGGTGTTCAGGTCTACTCCTGGTAGCCCAGTTGTGTCCGGCCCGAGTATGGTTCTCCGACATAATATCGCTCCTGGACGGCCCTCCATGTGAGATTCCCATCAGGCAGAGGGCTCAAGATTTCACCCTCAGAGTTATGGAAACTGTGGGTCTGGCCCCCGAGGGGACACAGTACTGAGAGGCCGGCCTGTCAGTAGGAGTAGTCGAGACCATACTCGGCTCCGGGGCTCCATCCACAAAGAAATTGTACGGCCTAAAATGGAATGTTTTCACTTGGTGTAGAGAGCGTGAGGTGGACCCAGTTAACTCCCAGTTCAGTGCTGGAGTTCCTCCAAGATCGCTTCTCGGCTGGTCTTACCCCGTCCACACTCAAGGTGTACATCGCTGCCATTCCTCTGGGTGATGGGCCTCTGGGAAAACATCAGCTGGCTGTACGGTTCCTCCGTGGGGCTTGAAGGATGAGGCCTGCGACCCGGACCAGAGTTCCCACATGAGACCTGGCAGCGGTTCTCGAAGGCCGGATCGAGGCCCCCTTCGAACATTTAGAGTCGGCTGAGGCCAATAACCTTTCTCTTAAGGTAGACTCTCTCTTAGCTATCACTTCTCTAAAAGAGTAGGAGATCTTCAGGCCTATATCTCATGAGTGCCTGGAGTTTGCTCCCGGTAGGGTTAAGGCTACCCTGCATCCCAGTTTGCATCCCTACGGTTCTGCTGGCTTTTCATCCTCCACCTCACACGACGGCGGAAGATTAGAGACTTAATATTTATGTTCAGAAGTCTTCTCAATGGCAGAAGTCAGACCAGTTGCTGGTGTGTTTCCGGTCGCCCAAGAAGGGACTCCGCGCTTCTAAACAGACCATCAGCAACTGTATACTTCAGGCTATTTCTTGCAGTTTGCCTTCACCTTTGGCCGTGAGGACTCACTCATCCAGAGGCACGGCGTCCTCTACAGCCTTTTCAGGGGACAACTCCTTCAAGATTTTATAGTCTGGTCATTCCGTCTACGCCGTGTGCACAAGTGCCTGTGCCTGTTTCAGCCCCACACTAGGACAGGCGGGGTTAGATGTGCCATAGTGGGTATTCGTTCCCCAAAGTGTCGTCATCGACGCAGTGCGAGTTTCCTCAAAGGGGAACGGCTTGGGTCACGACTGTAGAAGAGAAGGAACACTGCGTCGCTTCGCCAAGCCTTCCCCTGCCTGGAAGTGACTTGCTTCATCACAGAAGCTAACACTGTTGTGTGCCGCGTCCCCTTATAGCTTCCGTGTATGCCGTCACACAATCACGATCGGCTTAGTTTCATTCATGCTTCAGAGGCGCTATGCTGGTGGCATTCCCCAAAGCGCCATTCCGACGCAGTGCGAGTTCCCTTCTCCTATCCTGAGACGTTTTTTTAGCAAGTTGCTAGATTTTATATTTGCCTTCAAATAGGCCTAGGCTATGGCCTGTTGTGGTTGTATGTGTTTTTGTTAAGTAAAGGAATTCTGACTGTGCATTTAACTCTTGTTCTATCTACATGAACATCCCAAAGACTTTCACCGGATTTAAGGAGCCGAATCATGTGTGAAAATATCTTTTGATGCTCCTCCTGAGAGAATACTGTAATAATGTGAATGTCCTAAATGGCAGAATTGGTTCATATAATTTCATAAAAAAAAAAAAAAAGAAGTTACACTCTTACTGTTTATAGGAGGATTAATAAATTAGCCAACACTTTTTTTGTGTGAGTGTGTGTGTGTGTGTGTGTGCTTGTTTTGTTTATGTGATTTATGAGATCACAAATTTGTATAATGGCATGTATTACACTGGTATTACAACTTAAACGTGGTTTATGAGGACATTTCATGAGTCCTCGTGATTCAAATAGCTTAAAGAACATAATTTTTTTTTTAAATGTAAAAATGCAGAATGTTTCCTGTGATGGGCAGTTATTATTTTGTGTGTGTGTGTGTGAGTGTGTGAGTGAGTGAGTGAGTGAGTGAGTGGCAGGTTTAGGGATAGGGGGTGTGTGTGTGTGTGTGTGTGTGTGTGTGTGTGTGTGTGTGTGTGTGTGTGTGTGTGTGTGTGTGTGTGTGTGTGTGTGTGTGTGTGTGTGTGTGTGTGTGTGTGTGTGAGTGTGTGAGTGTGTGAGTGTGTGAGTGAGTGAGTGAGTGAGTGAGTGAGTGAGTGAGTGAGTGAGTGAGTGAGTGAGTGGCAGGTTTAGGGATAGGGAGTGTGTGAGTGTGTGAGTGTGTGAGTGAGTGAGTGAGTGAGTGAGTGAGTGAGTGAGTGAGTGAGTGAGTGAGTGAGTGTGTGTGTGTGTGTGTGTGTGTGTGTGTGTGTGTGTGTGTGTGTGTGTGTGTGTGTGTGTGAGAGTGAGAGTGTGTGAGAGTGATGGATGTAGTTGCACCAACATGCTAATAAATAAACATCATGTTTATTTGCATCATGCATTCCTTTTACATAGTATATTAGAATATAATATATTAAAAAAATTCCATCAGAGGCAACAGGCCAATGATGTCTAAATGCACAAGTATTTAAACCAGCTAAATAAATGAAATACAAAAAAGTGCGGTAAATAAGTAAAAACACTAATATTTATATATAAGTAAATAATCCTCCTCACACTGTAGAAGCGCAGTCAGGGAGTCTTCTGCGCAGCCGCACGAGGGCGCTCGCGTGATGAGGACATGCGCTCGAGACGAGGATATATTTCCCTCATCCAGGAGTCACACACACACACACACACACACACACACACACGAACATCATCACATCCATAACCTCTGAGAACTAGATCAGCTGTCAGACATTTACTGGACAGGCGCGCGAGCGCTTTATTCTCCTGCAGTGTCAAGGTGAGTGAACGCGCATCATCATCATCATCATCCTCGCGAACGCGCTAACGTTAATAATGTGTCACATTCATAGCTATAATGTATCATTATTGACTATCACTATAAAAGCGCTAAATGATGCGGTCTTATCTCTCAAACTCATCCTGCACATTCGAGAAACAAACGACCTGTGTGTCATTTAATATCTTTATACCGGGAGAATTACTGTTGTGTTTGACATCGACAATATTGTGACGTAAGCTCGTAATGCGGAAACGTTCAAATAAATAAATAAATAATATTTATGTTATTTATAATATACACACACACGCTATTAACGTTTCCGCATTACAAGCTTACGTCACAATCGTGTCGATGTCAAACACAACAGAGTAGGCCTATTGTTATATCTCTTTTATATTTCATATATTTTGCTAGTTTATATATAAATGTTTCTATTACATGTTTTTGTCTCTCAGCTTTTCTTTAGGAAATTGATCTGGAAGCGGGATAATAACCATGTCACTGTATCCATCTCTAGAAGACATGAAGGTGGATAAATTCATGCAGGTTGGTCACACATGTATGGGGTTTATTTATAAAAACCTTATATAATAGCAGGACTATAATATAATTACTGGGATATGTTTTTCCTTTAGGCACAGAACAGCCCGTATGCGAGCCCATCCAAAGCTTTGGCTCTTCCCGAACCTTCCCAAATCCAGAATGAGCCGAAAGCTGAAGAGATCGGTGAGAATACTGTATATATATGGAGAATACTGTATATGTGAAGAGTACTGTATATATGGAGAATACTGTATGAAGAGTACTGTATATATATGGAGAATACTGTATGAAGAGTACTGTATATATATGGAGAATACTGTATATGAAGAATCAAGGGTGTAGATTTGGTTTGAACATTGGGGGGGGGGGGGGGGGTTTCATGTGATCATGGTATAAATATTGGGGGGGTTGTGGGGGGGTTGTAATGCATAGATTTAAATATTGGGGGGGTTATCTCCCCCCCCAACCCCCCCCCCCCCACACACACACAAATTACGCCCCTGTGAAGAATACTGTATATGTGAAGAGTAGTGTATATATGGAGAATACTGTATGAAGAGTAGTGTGTATATGGAGAATACTGTATATGTGAAGAGTACTGTATATACAGTATATGAAGAATACTGTATATGATTACATAATCTGTGTGATGAGGCTTAAAGCTGAGCTTCAGTGGTTATTGTGTTTTCAGTCTTCAACCATCAGGAAATATCAGGGAATTTAAAAAAAAAAAGTAAATAAAATCTTGAAAATTTAATGATAAATGTTTAGACTCTGCTCTAAAATATCACATTGGCATAATGAAACTAGCCTTGCATTTTTTATCTGTTTCCTTTTTTGCAGTTATTTGATTAATTAAGTGATCAGATCTCTCTCACGTGTCTCTGTCTTCAGGAGCTTCTGGAAGTTTATACCCGGATCTGAATGAGTTTATGGGTCTAAATCTCAATGCAGACGCTTTACAAACTCTTTCCTCTGCAGTCACCGACCAGACCAGTGCGGTGAGTGTGTGTGAGTGTGTGTGTGAGCTTTGGGTCAGTACATCTACCTTGGGTTGTTTTGTCGAGTGTAAAGGCAGATATCAGATATGGGGCACTTTTAAAAGAATATGTAAGGTGGTCGTCAAAAAAATCAGATATGCTCAACAAATGAAGACCTTAACCCTTTAGAACCTGAAGCTAAAATGGGTGTTTTTCACATATTTTGATTTTTTTGACTGTAAATTCTAAAACAATGTGCTATCTTCATGTGCAAGGTGTCGTCTTTTTCAGAAAAAGATTAGCTTTCAACAAATTACAGTTATGAGCCATTATTGTGGGTGCTGAGTTTGTAAATAGAATTTAAATGGACAAAAAATAAAAAAAAACAAATAAATTTTCCGATTTTTATTTAGAAAAACCCCAGAAAAATCACGAACGAAAGAAACTAACACTTTAAAGTTGAAAAATGAAGTATAATACAACTATACAAGTCTTTTTTGTGACATTGGGTTGCACAGTTTTCATTTAGGACACTTTTTTTCATACACGCACACATACAAATGCGTCCATTCATATTAGGCACGCACACACACACATGCATACACCACATGTAAAGATACGTGAAAAAGTAACGGCCATCCTCCTCTCAAGTTTAATAAAAAATCATCCCAATCCCGTCTTCTGCTGTCTTCCACTTCTGTCACCATGTATTTGTTCGTGTCTTTTATTATTTTATGCAATCCAGAACTCTCTAACCCGCCGCGCTTCGTATCTCTCGGTTCAAATCTTTCCTTCCCGCTCTGCCAGAAAGCCCGCTGTCATTTGCTGACGGAAAGCATGAAATTACCATAATAAGCCGCATATTGCCGAAAAGCGCATGTTGTCTACTGTCAGGGGCAATTTGAATGGTTTTGATAGTGCAAACGGCTGGAGAGTTACAGTACAATGAATACAGCTCGCTGATCTGTGTCGGCGACTTAAAGGGTTAATAAGGCCTTAATGTGGTCAGCTTGTTTATAGTCACTTTAAATGTGATGTTTGACTCGAATAAAACCAGTTAAATCTCTTCAGACGAACATGTCAGATCTGCATGCGTAGACGCTCATGAATCCTGTAGCGGATCTAGGCAGGTGGAGCTGGGGAGGGGGAGGGGCTCAGAGGAACTCAAACACTCAACCACACTATTTAAATGATGAGCAAGCGATCTCATTGGCTGCAGGGTCAGCAGAGCCAATCAGCTTGTGTCATGCGGTGATGATGTCATGTGATGATTGCATGTAAAGGACGCCCTCTAGTGTTTCATGCCTGAACTGGCGATAGATGTTACCACACAAAGTATGGACAAAATGATTTTGCTGTATAGTAATAATATACAACCCAATGTCTTTTTTAGGCTCTCAGTGTCTGCGCATCAGGAACGAGCTGGACGGCAGCTCCTGTAACAGGAAGTGACATCGGGATCTGGAGGGCGGCTCCTGTAACAGGAAGTGACCCGGGCGTGAAGAGGGCGGAGATTCGGCAGGGCGTTCGGGAGCTTGTTCTGTGCAAAGATATGGACGGGAAGATCGGCCTCCGCCTCAAAGCCATAGATAATGTATTTCTTTGACTCTTACATTTGAATTAACACAATTCATCAATCTTGATTATCTTATTATATTTAATCATTTAGCATTATTCCTCATTAATCATCTCATTTTCGAAGTGTTCATTTGCTATGTTTCCACCCACCGTCTTTAATGCTCATTTTTGAATATCGCATACAATTTTTTTAAATAACAGTGCAGTGATCTGCACACACGCTCATTGACTGGTCAGTGGGAACTGCACGAACCTATGGCAAAACGGCGTGACCGCGCGAGCCAATCAGGGCACAGCCTGCCGATCCGAGAGCAGAGCCCGCCAGAAGGGGCCAATAAAAGCAGCTCATTTCGCCATAGGATTCAGGTTTAAATTACTAAAGTGACGAACACCGAGTCGTGTGCGTCATAGCACGGCCGTCCATGCAATACTCGTTCCCTTATCTCAGGGAACCGAGGTTACGTTAGTAACCGAGTCTGCAATGGGGATGGGGAACCAATCCAATCACGCCGTGCTATGTTCAAGCAGAACGACATGTTTTATGACCCGAGCCTGAAACGCCTGGACAAGGGTCCCAAGGGCAGAAGGCTAATGGGACAATAGCGGCCTGAGGGGATAACCCTTAAAGGAGAACTCCGGGCAATTTTTAAGTTAATCTTGATCGTTATACCTTTGTGAGTTCTGTCTATAGAAAAAAACCCGAACCGGATTAGTGCTTGCAACACGGAGCCGCTACCGCTAATGCCCAGAGCTCCACTCAGCTAACGGCAGTTATGGGGCATATTGATAAAGAGTGTTTTTGTGCCTCTTAACAGACACAACATGCAATTAAAATGTCTGTCCAACATGAACAGGGTCCTTACATGACGACAAGATGCGTTTAGCAACTTAGCCATTGTTTAAATTCACCTCAATAGTGTTTTAGACGGCTAGCTGTAGTATCACGCTGAAGTCCTGTGGGAACTCCCGGTGTAGCCGGAAAAGGTAAATAGAAGTGTGCAGGTGGAGGAGCGTCGTGTGTGTGAAGAGTGTGAGGCTAGTTCTTCATCTGTATACTCGGGTTCGAATAAATAAGGACGACCATCAAACTCAAAAGCCTCTTCCATGTGTTCAAAATCTTCTATATTCTCCATAGTTACGTTACAAACCATTTCTTCTTCATTTGTGAGCAACTCCGATCATCACTCTTCACACACACGACGCTCCTCCACCTGCATGCTTCTATTTACCTTTTTCCGGCTACAACGACAGTACTCACAAAGGTATAACGATCAAGATTAACTTAAAAATTGCCCGGAGTTCTCCTTTAAGAATAATTGAGGGCTGGGCTCGCACAGAGGCCGGCTCCAACTACACGGAATGGAAATGCACCTGCAATGCTGGGACTTCCAAGTTATAAAATCCGGCGAAGGTGGACGGCGAGGACCAGCCGGCCGCCGCACATATATCGCCGATAGACACCCCACTGGACCATGCCCAGGAGGAAGCCATGCCTCTGGTGGAGTGTGCTCTAATGCCTATGGGGCATTGCAGGCCCATAGAAGCGTAGGCTAGAGCGATAGCATCCACCAGCCAACGGGATAATCTTTGCTTCATGACCGGAAGCCCATAGGTGCGGCCACCGAAACCTACGAAGAGCTGCTCCGACTGTCTGTACTGGGCGGAGCGCTCTAAATATGCTCTCAGGGCCCGAACCGGACAGAGCAGGTGTGATTGTTGCTCGTCTTCCGTCGTGGAAAGAGAAAGCTAAATTACTTGTGCTTTGAACAGAGTTGAAAGCACTTTGCACAAACCCATGCCTTGAGGACGACTTTAGAGTCGCCTGGTCCAAACTCAAGGCAGGAAGCGCTAACCGAGAGTGCTTGGAGGTCCTCTACTCGCTTGACCGATGCTAACTTGCTAGCTTGTAGTGGCTTGAATGGAGGCCCTTTGCGGGCTCTGAGGACCGTTGATAGGTTGCAGGAGGGCACAGGCGGGTTGACCCTCCTCGCTCCCCTCAGGAAGCGAACAAACATTTTGCTTTTCCCTAACGATGGCCGTAGACTCTGAGCGTGGATGGGGTGTGACCCGTATCCAGTAGCTCTTGAAGAAAAGAAAGTACCAGCAGTACTCCACACAATGGAGGGTATTGGCCCCGGGCTGAGAACCAGCTGGAGAAGATATAGCTCTTAAGGGAATAGAGGCATCTTGTGGACGGACCTCTAGTCTCACCAATGGTGTTTGGGACTCTCGCTGGGAGGAACGTAGGCTCCCGTCGAGGGGCCACACATAGAGGCCCCGCAGTTTGGGACGGGGGTGGTCTTTGGAGGCGAAGAGGTCGACCTCTGCCCTTTTCTGAAAATACTCCAGATCATTTGAACTGTCTGTGGATGTAGGGTCCAAATCCCCAGAGGATGCTTCTTCTGGCTAGCCTGTACGGGGGTCTCGACCTGAGTCCGCCTTGGCGGTTTATGTAGGACACTGTCCGATCGGACTAGGACGTGGTAGGAAGATTTGAGGGCAGGCAAAACCGCCACCATTTCCAGGCAGTTGATATGCAGCCGGAATAAGAGCCGGAAGTCGGCTTGAGCTCCCCAACTTGTGTTGGAGGCGTCCGTGTTGACCACCATCCTCCTTGCGGCCGTCCCCAAGCTCTGATGTAGCCAAGGTCCATCTTGACATTAAGGCTACCTGAGGACCACGCTTGGGTAGGGTGCCATGAGGCCTAGCATCCTTTAAAAGGTCCTGAGAGGGTGACGGGCCCCTACTCTGAACGAAGCCGCAAGTCGCTGAATGGTCTGAGCACGCTCGCAAGTCTATAACTGCAGCAGGAAAGAGATTCTCTGACTGGGGAACGGTGAGCTCTTGGCCTCGTTGATTCTGAGTCCCAGGCATTCCTAATGGAGCACAGATCTGAGAGAGTTTAATTCTGCCTCTGACTGGGCCAGAACGAGCCAGTCGTCGAGGTAGTTGAGGATCGCTTCTGTCTCAGGGGAAAACGCCGCACACATGCACTTCTTAAACGTGTTACAAATACAAACTTTGATTTTAACAACGTATTAGTAAATGTTGAAATTAACATTAAATAAGATTAAGAAAAGCTGAAGAAGTGCAGTTCATTCTTAGTTCATGTTAAGGTATTTAACTAATGGCAACTAATGAACTAATGTATTGTAAAGTGTTACCATCATAATATTACACTCTTAAAGTGTAGGGGAATCTCTGTTTGACGCTTCCGATGTGTGTGTGTGTGTGTTTAGGGTGTGTTTGTGCAGTTGGTGCAGGCGAACACTGCGGCAGCGTTGGCAGGGCTTCGCTTCGGTGATCAGATTCTGCAGATCAATGGCAAGTCCTGCGCCGGCTGGAGCAGCGATAATGCTCATAAAGTGCTGAAGAACGCCAACCCAGAGAGGATCAGTCTGGCTGTGCGAGACAGGTACACACACACACACACACACACACACACACACACACACACACACACACACACACACGCCATACGTAGAGGATATCTGTTTCAAATACTCTCTGCTGTTTTATTAATGAGGATCAGGTTATGACTGAATAATAGATGAGGAGGACAGAACCAGGAGGGTGTGTTGTGTAGTCAGATATCCAGCTGTGCGAAACATCCTTATAAACTTCAAACTGTCACACAGCATATCATAAAAACATTACCGCAAGCTGCAATCCTCCGGGTCCAAGCAGTTTGGAAAAGGGGAGGAAAAAAATCAACAGTGGTTTGTAAGAACAGATCAGTTGAGGCTAATGTACTCTGCTTCACAGCTTTATAAACGTCTTTTGCTGAAACTGCCGACACGGTGTCGGGAAAGACACTTTTAAAAGTAATGCGTTACACACACAAAAAATAAAAAATAAAAATCAACAAAATATGTGAAGTTATTAGACTCTGAGTGAGTAAAGTCAGTACATTTTAGTCCAATGCAATAACATTACTTAGCAACATGACCCAGGCTGTACTTTAACATGCAAGTCAGTCAGTCAGTCAGTCAGTTAGTTAGTCAGTCAGTCAGTTAGTCAGTTAGTCAGTTAGTCAGTTAGTCAGTCAGTCAGTCAGTCAGTCAGTCAGTCAGTCAGTCAGTTAGTCAGTTAGTTAGTCAGTCAGTCAGTTAGTCAGTCAGTTAGTCAGTCAGTCAGTTAGTCAGTCAGTTAGTCAGTCAGTTAGTCAGTCAGTCAGTCAGTCAGTCAGTCAGTCAGTCAGTCAGTCAGTCAGTCAGTTAGTTAGTTAGTCAGTTAGTCAGTCAGTCAGTCAGTTAGTCAGTCAGTCAGTCAGTCAGTCAGTCAGTCAGTCAGTCAGTTAGTTAGTTAATTAGTCAGTTAGTTAGTCAGTTAGTCAGTCAGTCAGTTAGTTAGTTAGTCGGTTAGTTAGTCAGTCTGTCAGTTAGTCAGTCAGTCAGTTAGTTAGTTAGTCAGTTAGTCAGTCAGTTAGTTAGTTAGTCAGTTAGTCAGTCAGTCAGTCAGTCAGTCAGTTAGTTAGTCAGTCAGTCAGTTAGTCAGTCAGTCAGTCAGTTAGTTAGTCAGTTAGTTAGTCAGTTAGTCAGTCAGTCAGTTAGTCAGTCAGTCAGTTAGTTAGTCAGTCAGTTAGTTAGTCAGTTAGTCAGTCAGTTAGTTAGTTAGTCGGTTAGTCAGTCAGTTAGTTAGTCAGTTAGTCAGTTAGTCAGTTAGTCAGTCAGTCAGTTAGTCAGTTAGTCAGTCAGTTAGTCAGTTAGTCAGTCAGTTAGTTAGTTAGTCGGTTAGTTAGTTAGTTAGTCGGTTAGTTAGTCAGTTAGTCAGTCAGTCAGTCAGTCAGTCAGTCAGTCAGTTAGTCAGTCAGTCAGTTAGTTAGTTAGTCAGTTAGTCAGTCAGTTAGTTAGTCGGTTAGTTAGTCAGTTAGTCAGTTAGTCAGTCAGTCAGTTAGTTAGTCAGTCAGTTAGTCAGTCAGTCAGTTAGTTAGTTAGTTAGTTAGTCAGTTAGTCAGTCAGTCAGTCAGTTAGTTAGTCAGTCAGTTAGTCAGTCAGTCAGTCAGTCAGTTAGTTAGTCAGTTATTTAGTTAGTCAGTTAGTCAGTCAGTTAGTTAGTCGGTTAGTCAGTCAGTTAGTCAGTTAGTCAGTCAGTTAGTTAGTTAGTCGGTTAGTCAGTCAGTTAGTTAGTTAGTTAGTCGGTTAGTTAGTCAGTTAGTCAGTCAGTCAGTCAGTCAGTTAGTCAGTCAGTCAGTCAGTTAGTTAGTTAGTCAGTTAGTCAGTCAGTTAGTTAGTCGGTTAGTTAGTCAGTTAGTCAGTTAGTCAGTCAGTCAGTTAGTTAGTCAGTCAGTTAGTCAGTCAGTCAGTTAGTTAGTTAGTTAGTTAGTCAGTTAGTCAGTCAGTCAGTCAGTTAGTTAGTCAGTCAGTTAGTCAGTCAGTCAGTCAGTCAGTTAGTTAGTCAGTTAGTTAGTCAGTCAGTTAGTCAGTCAGTCAGTTAGTTAGTTAGTCAGTTAGTCAGTCAGTTAGTTAGTCAGTTAGTTAGTTAGTCAGTTAGTCAGTTAGTTAGTCAGTCAGTCAGTTAGTCAGTCATTCAGTTAGTTAGTTAGTCGGTTAGTTAGTCAGTTAGTCAGTCAGTTAGTTAGTCAGTCAGTCAGTTAGTCAGTCAGTCAGTCAGTTAGTTAGTCAGTTAGTTAGTCGGTTAGTTAGTCAGTTAGTCAGTCAGTCAGTTAGTCAGTCAGTTAGTTAGTCAGTTAGTCAGTCAGTTAGTTAGTTAGTCGGTTAGTCAGTCAGTTAGTTAGTTAGTCAGTTAGTCAGTTAGTCAGTCAGTCAGTTAGTTAGTCGGTTAGTCAGTCAGTTAGTTAGTTAGTTAGTCGGTTAGTTAGTCAGTTAGTCAGTCAGTCAGTCAGTTAGTCAGTCAGTCAGTTAGTCGGTTAGTTAGTCAGTTAGTCAGTTAGTCAGTCAGTCAGTTAGTTAGTCAGTCAGTTAGTCAGTCAGTTAGTTAGTTAGTCGGTTAGTCAGTCAGTTAGTTAGTTAGTCAGTTAGTCAGTCAGTTAGTCAGTCAGTCAGTCAGTTAGTCAGTTAGTCAGTCAGTTAGTCAGTTAGTCAGTCAGTTAGTTAGTTAGTCGGTTAGTCAGTCAGTTAGTTAGTCAGTTAGTCAGTCAGTTAGTTAGTCAGTCAGTTAGTCAGTCAGTTAGTTAGTTAGTCAGTTAGTCAGTCAGTACGGTCAGTTAGTCAGTCCGTCAGTTAGTCAGTCAGTTAGTCAGTTTGTTAGTTTATTAGTTAGTCAGTTAGTCAGTCAATTAGTTAGTTAGTTAGTTAGTTAGTCAGTTAGTTAGTCAGTCAGTTAGTCAGTCAGTCAGTCAGTTAGTTAGTTAGTTAGTTAGTTAGTTAGTTAGTTAGTAGTTAGTTAGTTAGTTAGTATACTTTATTGTCCTTTTTCAGGAAATCTGTCTTGGACTCAAAGCTGCTGTAGTGCACAATACACACACACACACACACACACACACACACACACACACACACACACACACACACACACACACACACACACACACACACACACACACACACAAACCAAAAAGAGAATACAAAGTTCATAATGCAATAATAAAGCATGGTGTTTGCAGGCCGCTGGAGCGCAGCGTGACTCTTCACAAGGACATGAACGGGCAGCTGGGCTTCATCTTTAAGAAGGGCCGCATCAGCTCCATAGTTCAGGACAGTTCTGCGGCTCGCAACGGGCTTCTGACGGACCACCAGATCTGCGAGATCAACGGCCAGAACATCATCGGACTCAAGGTGAACGCCTCGCGCTTTACTTCCGTTGGCTTTCCTCTCTTCTCCGGCCACTTGTAAGATTTGATTTGCACTTTTACTAGGACTCCCAAATCATGGACATCCTGAATTCCAGCGGAGGCGTTGTCACGGTAACCGTGATGCCGGCGGTGATCTTCGAGCACATGATGAAACGGTACGGCAAACATAAACCCGATCTGAGGTGTAGTCGTGCAAAGCGTGTTCTTAATGTGTGTTTCTCTCTCTCACGGCAGGATGTCCAGCAATATCGTGAAGTCTCTGATGGATCATTCTATTCCTGAAGTGTGAGAAGGCTCGCATTCGCTCAATCGTGTGGTTTTATAGTTATTGACGGGCGAAGAAATGAGATATTTGCTTAAGTTATGCCTTTAAAAAGTGATAGTGCCCCAAAAATGACCAGTTTTCTCATTATTTACTCACCTTTACGCGGTTCTAATCCTGAAAGCACAGGCATATATTGTGAATATCGTGTATATTTTGAGTTCCACAGGGAAGGGATGGACATGAACGTGATTAAATGTTGAGAAATGTTCATTTTTTGGGTGAATTAACCCTTTAATTCTTCTCCTTCACCTTTAAATATTTTGCGTTACGCCTGAAGCTCATCTCAGTTTCTCTCAATTCTTACAGCATTCTGAATGATCATCGCCGATGCTGTAAATCTGTCATAATAATGCTGTTAACATTACTGTTGGAAAGCCATTGAAACTATGCAGTGCTGAAGACAGTTTTGTATGAAAACCGTGGATGACAACTTTATTTTGAAGAGATGAATTGCAGTAAATCTTTGTGGCCCTGTATGCTGATGTGTTATTGTTCATATTTCTGAGTGTGTTTACTTGAAACATCTAAATCCAGGTTTATGGTCTTCAAGGATTCGGAATATGTAAGAATATTGAGTTGCGTATCACGTTTGACCGCTAGGTGGCGCTGTTCCCAAAGGAATGTTGTGTGGTCAGTGTGACGAGACAAAAACACACAGTTTGGTGTCAGTGTGTGTAAGTGTGTCAGATTCAGGTTAACGTCATCATGCCATCAGGTTTGTTGATGAGGTTTGCTCAATATAAAACTGTGTCCGGCACAGACTGAAAATGTGCAGAGCGATATTTGTGAGAATCAACAGTCTAGGAGGAAATAAAAAAAGTAGGTTTATTTAAAAAAAAAAATTAAGATGTTGGACAGCAATGTCAGCCAAATATGGACCAGTTTAAGAATAAGACCAGTTTGGTGAAGAAAAAAAAGACCAGTTTTATTAAAATAGGCTACATTAATCAAACGCCATTAGCATTTGTGTTAATTTTATTATAGTGGATGAACGATAACAATATGCATTCATAAAATACAGTATTTTACGACAAAATTAAAAATGGCTGATGCCCAAAATAGTTGGGTTTCATGTTTTTTTTAATGAGTTATGATTTTTTGGGCAAACCATAGTTATAAGCAAAAATAGCCTTTGTTATATATATAGGCATGCAATGCTCAAAAGCATTTTTTTTTTTTTTTTACATGTTCTTTACCGAATTAATTCAAACGTTGTTCAAGAATGCTTTGGTTTATAAAAAATCTTTAAATAACTTTTAGCCAGCATGGTCTAAAAATGATGTGAGCCATTTCTGGTGAAACTCGGAAAAAGTTGATTTTTCAGAAGATTAAAACATTTCCATTAGCCTAAGCCTACAGAAAATGCCGTAGACTTGCAAAAATTAATTTTGTCTCTAGGCCTTACGGTTCAAAAGTTATTAGCATAAACACGAGTGCAACATTTGTACAGTTGGTGGCGCTAGAGGGAATGAGTTCGAGACTCCAGATTATAATGTCCACACTGTCCTATCTGTGTGCCAAACTTCACCTTCTTCCCACTAGCGGTTCTGTGGAAAATAATAAGAACATTAATGGATAATAGATCGTGTTTATTATTAAGAAGTATATTAATTATAAACTCTACTACTTTAATATAACTCCATGGTAGCTATAAAATCAGAATATTTTTTTTAATCTTGGAAAGGCATCAAATCACGTGTGCATGACCAATGGACGTATAGTAAGACATTATAAACACATGTCTTGAATATAATATAGGCTATACAGTATATTGAAAACCAGTATGAAATCAATACGTACTTTAAAACTGATAAAATTAGAGGTAACTTTCAAAATTATTCAAATAATAAATCCTGTCAAACGATTATATTATCAAAATATTTAAAATCGAAATTACCAATGAATGTGAATTCTGTAAAAATGGACCAGAAAAATATTCCCAAATTTGCTGTAATCTCTAATCTTTAGATCTTCTAATCTTTTTTCCCTTAATAATGCTTGCTGTCGATCTTATTTTGTAGGCTAGCCTACATTTCTGAATTATTTTTTGGGGAGATTCTTATTCACAATGTGAAAAAGAAACCAAACTTTGAATTATTTCTGATAAAATGATGTGGAAAAAAGAATTTGCGAAACTCGTGGATGAGGAAGAGGAACAGTAGGTGGCGGAGTGTGTGTGTGTGCTGGGAACACACCAGTTCTCCGAAGAAGAAGAAGAAGGAGGAGAAGAAGAAGAAGAAGGAGGAGGAGAAGAAGAAGAAGAAACACATCCTCTGGTCATGCAGAAACTCTTCAAACTCTTATCATGAAGAAGAAGAAAACCGTTCGCAGTCTGGCCAGGAAAGGTACGTTTCGTTTGGCAATCTCGCTTCAAACAAACGAGCTGTTCTCTTCGCGGACCCGAACACACACGCGTGTCGTTATGCAGTGTTATTAATAACATCAGAACAGCGATATCCTCGCAGTGACAGTGTTTTGATCGGGAACGGGTGGGTTCTCTTACGTAGAGTTCTCTCGTACTGCGTCGAAGAACGCTACGGGAAAGATATTTCTTTGTCGAGATTGAAGCCTAAAATTAATCCTTAATTTTGTAATAATGTAAAACGCTTTTCTGAAGCATACAACCTAGGCGGAGCAATACAGCTCACCCATTGGCTGCTCTGCCAGAAAAGCACAGCCTATGCGAGGCCAGGACGCTGACCAATGAGGACGCTTCGCGCCCTTCTGCGTCACCTCCCGCCCAAACAGGCGTGGCCTAGGCCTATAAATACGAGCATAGCTGTCTAACACGCCGATTTTCTTAAATTCAACGAAGCTGCACGCATCGCTGGATTGATTCGAGCCGCCACAGCCGTTTGGAACAAGCACCTCAGCAGGACGAGCCCTTACCTGAAGCCGCTGGTCATCGCCGCCTTCAGCCGCCGTTCCCTGCTGCGCTTCTCCGGCGTGGAATATCCTTTCAGTTTTGTGTGTGTTTTGTGTGTGTGTTCGCCTACCGCGTCACACATTTTTTCCTCACAAAAGAGCAACGAGTGTCTTTTTAAAGATGTCTCGCGTTTCCTGCGGCTCCTGCCGAGCCGCGCTCATCGACGGGGACCACCACGAACTGTGTGTTTCCTGCTTGGGCGAGGAACATGCAGCTCTCGCTCTCGGTGATGGCGGCTGCCATCACTGCGACATGATGCCAATCGCGACTCTGCGGACTCGCCTTGCATCTTTCGCCGAGACTGCTCAACCGCCCCCTGTAGCGCCGCGCCGTAAGAAGCGCCGTGCTCAGCGGGTCCCGGAACCTCCCTCCACGAGGAGCTCGCCGCCGCCACCGCCGCTAGCTCCTCTCAACGTGTCGCTTGAGTCGCTCACCGACGGACAGCAGCCGCAGCACGCCGCTTTGTCCGTTATGGAGGACGACCAGCAAGCCGTATCAGAGGGGGATGACGATTGCTGTTCGCTTCTCGCTTCGGAGAGCGAGGGATGGGCGAGCTCTGTGGACCTCCCCTCCCCCGCCGTTCCGGAACGTCGAGGAGGGAAGATCAGCATCGAAGCAGAGCTGATGCGTCTGCTCACACAGGCCGTGTCGAGCCTCGGCCTCGAGTGGTCGACGCCCGAACAACCTGCACTCAACCGGCTGGATGGCCGCTTCCTCGCTGGAGACCGCGCTGCGCCCCCCTCCAGACACGCACCCTTTCTTCCTGAGCTTCACGAAGAGGTAGCGAAATCGTGGAAGGCGCCATTTTCAGCCAGAGTACGTACTTCTGCCTCGCCAGCATTCTCCGTAGTGGACGGTGCTCGCGACAGAGGCTACCACGCTCTCCCTCCGGTCGAGGAGGCTGTAGCGACTCACCTTTGCCCACCCTCTGCTGGACGGCGGGCTAAGGGAGTCCTACCATCTAAAGCTTGCCGCACTTCGTCAGCCCTGAACGGCCGCGTGTATTCCGCCGCCGGACAAGCTGCATCGGCGCTGCACACCATGGCGGTGCTCCAAATCCACCAGGCTAACCTCCTCTGCAAGCTAGACGAGGAAGGCCCGGGCGCGATCAGTGTTCCGGACTTACGTAGCGCCACAGACCTCGCTCTTCGCGCTACAAAGTCCGCCGCACACGCCATCGGCAGGATTATGGCCTCAGCTACTGTTTCAGAGAGACATTTGTGGCTGACTCTCTCCGAAATGGCGGAGTCGGAGCGCTCTGCGTTCCTCGACGCTCCCATTTCACCGACTGGCCTCTTCGGATCCTCCGTGAAGGACTTCGCGGACCGATTCGCCGAGGTACAGAAGACTTCGCAGGCCATGAGACATTTTCTGCCGAAGCGCTCCAGTTCCGCAACAGGCCGCCCTAAACAGCCGCCTGCCCGAACTCAGCAGCGCCCCGCGCCCGCCGCACCGGCCCAGCAGCAGCAGGCCCGAGAGAGACCACGGTCTCGCTCCGCCGGACGCCGCCCGCCGCCGCGTGGTCCTCGGCCCAAGATCTCACTCAAGCCCGAGGCCTCGGCGCCATCCTAGCCCTGCTAGGAAAACGACGGTGTTCGGGTCCCGCTGCGGCCGGACTTCCACCAAAGATTTTCGCTTGTACAGCCCTAAGTTCCGTGTTTGTACCAGTGTATTTAGCAGCCAACAAACCGGCCGTAAAGCCCGTTTGCCTGCACACAAACGCCGTTTTCACGGCGACCCAGATAAATCTAAAAAAGAGTTTAATTTCTGGTGTTCCGGCCAAGGCCGATGGTGTAATGTGTGTAACTGCAATGCCCACCCAGTGCCCATTCATTCACACAAGCACAGCCCCGTTCAACACAGGGTTTGCACACATAAAATCGGCTCACACCGATTGTGCTTTACGTGTAGTGAGCGTGCCCACTGTCCAGTGCCCACAACCACTACACACTGCACGTTCTGCGGTTTCTGTAAAAACGAAACTAACGAACGGTCAGTCAGTACACAAACACAGTGTCCCCGGTGTTATAAATGTGCCCGCTACCAAGCGCCCACGTTTATTCACAAACATAACGAGCCCCGTAGGGCTCGCCCCGCGTGCTCTCTCTCAACTCAGAGAGTCGAGCGCGCGCGGGACGCATACTGTGTTAAACATGTCCCCCGCCTCAGACGCCACGGCGTCCATGTTACAGCACACGGTTGCTCTCGTGTCGCCGCCATTTCGCGACCAGGGCCCAGATTACATTCAACCCCTAGTCACACGTGCACATGCATGGGAAAGACTTCCCGGGGTCTCAGAATGGGTGCTAGAGACTATAAAAAGAGGCTATTCGCTACAGTTTCATCGACGCCCTCCCCGTTTCACGGGAAAAGTCGAAACCACGGTAAAAACAGAAGTAGCACATCTACTTCGAGCCGAAATAGCGAAGCTATTGAGCAAAGGGGCCATAGAGCCTTTATCTCAAGCTCAGAGCGAAGGGGGTCTGTACAGCAGATATTTCCTGGTACCGAAGAAAGACGGGGGTCTCAGACCCATTTTAGATCTAAGGCGTCTGAACAAAAGGCTAACAAAGCGGAAGTTCAGAATGCTCACGACCAGAAAAATCCTCGCGCAAATTCGCCGAGGAGACTGGTTTATGGCAATAGATCTGAAAGACGCGTATTTCCACATACAAATTGCGTCACGTCACAGGCGATTTTTGAGATTCGCCTTCGAGGGCCGGGCATATCAGTACACAGTCCTGCCATTCGGCCTATCCCTAGCACCTCGTACATTTACAGTGTGCATGGACGCGGCGCTGGCACCCCTGAGACTCCGAGGCGTTCGAATTCTGAACTATTTGGACGATTGGCTGATTCTAGCTCAATCGCCGTCAGAACTCGCTCACCACAAGACGCTAATACTCGATCACCTCGAGTGCTTAGGTCTGAGAGTCAATTGGGAGAAAAGTTCACTGTTTCCCAGTCAAAGGATCTCCTTTTTAGGACTGGATCTGAACTCACTGTCTATGACAGCACGTCTGTCATCACAGCGCAGGCGAAATACCCTGCAAATGGCGAAATCCTTCCGCAGCGGCCACATAGTGCCGCTCAGGAGATTTCAGAAAATGCTGGGCCTCATGGCCTCGGCCTCTACAGTGCTGCAGTTGGGCCTGCTGCGCATGCGCCCACTACAGTTCTGGTTAAGAACGCGCGTACCGCGCCGAGCATGGTTACACGGTCGTTATCGCCTCAAGGTCACTCAGGAATGCATTTCAGCCCTGACACCATGGAGAGCGTCAGACTGGTACCGGTCAGGTGTAAGCCTGGGGACTTCCTCGAGCCTGAAGGTGGTGTCCACGGACGCGTCCACCTCAGGCTGGGGAGCACTGCTCGACGGCAGACCGCTCTTTGGCCAATGGGCAGAGCGAGCCAAACTACCGCACATAAACTGCCTGGAAATGATGGCGGTGGACTTTGCGCTGAGGCGTTTCTGTCCCCGGATAAAAGGACACCACGTCCTGGTCCGCTCGGACAACGTGTCGGTAGTAGCCTACATAAACCACCAGGGTGGCCTGAGGTCCCGAAACCTATTCAGGTTAGCGGAACGCATACTGGTGTGGGCCCAGCACAATCTGCGCTCGTTAAGAGCAATACACGTGCCAGGCCACTTGAACGTAGGCCCGGACAGACTCTCACGGAACAATGTTCCTACGGGAGAGTGGTCCCTACACACACAGACAGTGCGTCTGCTGTGGAAAAGGTTCGGCAGAGCGGAAATAGACCTGTTTGCAAACCAGGAGAACGCTCACTGCCCAGAATTCTTTTCGAAGAACGCGAACGCGCTGGCCAGAGCCTGGCCCCGCCGTCCGCTCTATGCCTTTCCTCCTGTCTCACTCCTGCCTCAAGTGCTGGAGCGTATCAAGGAGAGCGGATGCTCGGTACTATTGGTTGCTCCATACTGGACGAATCAGACCTGGTTCCCAGCTTTGATGCGACTGAAAAGTACTGCCCCGTGGCCGATTCCAGTGAGGAGAGACCTCCTCTCACAGGCCAAGGGCGCGATTCTGCATCCTCACCCCGAGCTTTGGTCCCTACACGTATGGGCCATAAACGGGTACCCGCTAACCTCCCAAGAGGAGTGTTAGACACGATCGAGCAAGCTAGGGCCCCGTCTACTAGACGGCTCTACGCTTCCAAATGGTCGGTGTTCTCTGGATGGTGTTCAGATCAAGGTCTGTCACCACTTCAGTGTGGAGAACCGGAGATTCTCTCCTTCTTGCAAGAGCTATTGGATAAGGGAAGAACCCCATCCACGCTCAAAGTCTATGTGGCTGCCATATCAGCGTTCGTTAATCCAACGCTTGGCCGTTCACTAGGCAGGAACGACCTGGTGGTCCGCTTCCTGAGAGGCGCCAGGAGGTTAAACCCTCCAAGGCCTCCTTCAGTCCCCGTTTGGGACCTTTCTACAGTGTTGAACGCTATGAAAGGGGCCCCTTTCGAGCCTATTCACTCAGTTGACATGAAACACCTGTCTCTCAAGACCATGTTTCTTTTGGCTCTCGCTTCAGTGAAGCGTGTGGGAGACTTGCAAGCGCTCTCAGTGAGAGCTTCTTGTATGGAGTTCGGGCCAAACGACTCTATAGTCGTATTGAAACCGAAGCATGGGTACGTGCCTAAGTCCCTCAACACACCGTTCAGGGCTCAGGTCATTTCCCTGTCGGCCCTGCCGGCCTCAGAGGACGGAAATAGCTCCCTTTGCCCGGTCAGGGCATTAAGAGCTTACGTGTCCCGCTCCGCTGTTTTTCGACAGACGGAGCAGCTCTTTGTTTCGTTCAGCGGGCGCTCCAAGGGACGAGCCGCAACGAAACAGAGTCTGTCTCGATGGGTAGTGGACGCCATTGCGCTAGCCTACGCATCTAGAGGCTTGGAATGCCCTTTGGGCATCAGAGCACATTCCACGAGAGGCATGGCCTCTTCATGGGCTTGGTATAGCGGAATCTCGTTACAAGATATCTGTATGGCGGCAGGCTGGGCCTCCCCGTCTACATTTATTAGGTTCTATAACCTAGAGGTTCCTGCGTTGCAGGCTAAACTGCTCTCGGTCTAGAAGACTATGCATTAGTGTCCTGCCCCGCGCTGCGGCCCAGGTCACTTCAGTGTTAATATGTATATGTGTTCCTGCCCCGCTGTGCGGCCCAGGTCACTTCAATGTTTAAGCATCACTCACTGACAATGTGTCCCATGAGCATGCTATTACCCCTCATATATATCTATATTACATATATATGCTATTATGCCTTAAGAGGCACTACTATAAAGGGTTGATGCTAATTTAGCCGCTCTCCCTATACTTCTTGGGGTAGGCACTTGTATACCAGGGCGCGCGCGCCCTTAGGTGTCTGTGTCGGTCCAAGAGCACGCACGGCGTTTTACATGGGGTTCCCGTAGCGTTCTTCGACGCAGTACGAGAGAACTCTACGTAAGAGAACGTACTCGGTTACTAACGTAACCTCGGTTCTCTCTAGAAGAGGGAACGAGTACTGCGTCTCATGGCCGTGCGTGTCCGCGCTGCGTCGCTTCATTGACGAAAATCGGCGTGTTAGACAGCTATGCTCGTATTTATAGGCCTAGGCCACGCCTGTTTGGGCGGGAGGTGACGCAGAAGGGCGCGAAGCGTCCTCATTGGTCAGCGTCCTGGCCTCGCATAGGCTGTGCTTTTCTGGCAGAGCAGCCAATGGGTGAGCTGTATTGCTCCGCCTAGGTTGTATGCTTCAGAAAAGCGTTTTACATTATTACAAAATTAAGGATTAATTTTAGGCTTCAATCTCGACAAAGAAATATCTTTCCCGTAGCGTTCTTCGACGCAGTACTCGTTCCCTCTTCTAGAGAGAACCGAGGTTACGTTAGTAACCGAGTACGTTTTCAATGATAGAGGCTGCAGAGATCGAGAGCATTAATACACACTCTTTCTGCCACTGCAGTTGAAAGATAAATCACCACAGGTATTTCTGCAGTAAATACTTATTAGAGAGATATGACTTGCTTTAGGAATGTTTACTCCCTCTCCGCATCT
Source organism: Phoxinus phoxinus (assembly GCF_949152265.1). Classification (NCBI taxonomy): domain Eukaryota; kingdom Metazoa; phylum Chordata; class Actinopteri; order Cypriniformes; family Leuciscidae; genus Phoxinus; species Phoxinus phoxinus. The sequence goes on from NC_136877.1 coordinate 916,038, forward strand.
CTGAGAGAATAAAGGAGAAAAAAAGTTGCTAGCCACCGCCAGCATTTTTGATAATTTTCATAAAAGTGTCATGGCCCTCTTAATATTTTATGAATATCTGAACTTACAAAAGAAAGTAGACCCTCTGCTTTTAAACAAACAAACAAAACGTTATTATTAGCTTCATTTGAATGTGGGTACGTTTAATAAAAAAGCAACATTTTGAGCATTAAATGACACACATTAACATGATGATGTTAACATTAACAATTTGAGAACAAAGTATAATTTGCACGGTTTGACGTGATATAAGCGATCGTTAGATTTAATCAGCGTGATTTACTGCAATGCTTTCCCCCGTAGTTGGTCAGAACAAAAGTGGATGTTACTTCTTCAGATTAAATTTTTTCCGGTGAAAATTATTATGTTGGTCATTCTTCCATATAGTATATAATCTGTGATTGCGAACGCCACACCGACTGACAGCCGCACGTTCTCCTCAAAACACCGGATTCATCCGCCGAGGCACAATCCACGTAAAGCTGATAATAACTGCAATTGCAGATTTCGAACAGAGATGGCGACAAACTCAAAGTGCTACGGAAAAATAACTACGTACTGCAGCTTTAGGCTGGACTGTGACGCTGTTTATTCAAGATCTGCTGTACAGAAACAAACTTTGTTGCATTATTTTCCTGTTATCACTGTAAACATGCTTTGAAACAATCTTTATTGTAAAAAGCGCTATATATATATAAAGGTGACTTGACTGTATATTGATAAACGCGGGGTTAACGTTCTTATTTGCATATTTGCGGTGTCAGTGTCATTGATTGGATGAAGGACCTGTTTACTTGCATAAGCTCAAGCATTGCGCGTCCTCGTATTACCAACTGTGATATCGAGTTTACACTGAATGGGCTTTTGGACAATAAAAGCAAAAAATACTTAATTAAAATAGTTGCGTTTTCTGTCAGCATTCGACATGTTTCTTCATCAAACGCTGAAACTACGTGACACTGTTACAGTGTTTCTGTGACTGTCCAAAGCACGTCAATATGAGGCACACGATTGGCTGTCGGTTGCTAAGCGTCTTGTCATAACATTCAAACATCACTTCCTTTCACGCTGTACAAGTTTGGCGCCGCAATGCGAAGTTAACACTAATAAAGCCTCGCGGGGCTTTTCACCCTGCGCTCGCTTTACCCGGGGTTATCGGCGCTCTAAATCCCGCTTTTAACCCTGGGTAAAGGAGCGTTTCACACTAGTAATTTAAAAGTAGGGTTAGCAGCGTTAGCTAGCAGTTTAGCATCAGACAACCAACTGTATAATCCAACGCTTTGTATAATAAACAGTTAATTCAGCATTTGGGAGTAAACATGTCAAATGCTGACAGAAAACACAACAATTTGAGTGAATATATTCTTGCTTTTATAGTCCAAAAAGCCCAATACGGTAATACGAGGACGCACAACGCATGAGGTTTTATGTCAACAGGTCTGCGTTCAATCAATCAATGACCCTGACGCCTCAAATACACAAATAAGAACATTAACGTCAGTTAATGAAAACGTCAGTTTATGAATACCCAGGATTAATTGTTAACCGTGAAGAGAACCCAGGATTCGGTTGACCCGGGGATAAGAATGACCCGGGGATAAGAGTGACCCGGGGATAAGAGTGACTCGGGGATAAGAATGACCCGGAGATAAGAATGACCCGGGGATAAGAATGACCCGGGGATAAGAATGACTCGGGGGTTTAGAATGACCCGGGGATAAGAGTGACCCGAAGATAAGAGTGACTCGGGGATAAGAGTGACTCGGGGATAAGAATGACCCGGAGATAAGAATGACCCGGGGATAAGAATGACCCGGGGATAAGAATGACCCGGGGATAAGAATGACTCGGGGGTTTAGAATGACCCGGGGATAAGAGTGACCCGGGGATAAGAGTGACTCGGGGATAAGAATGACCCGGAGATAAGAATGACCCGGGGATAAGAATGACCCGGGGATAAGAATGACCCGGGGATAAGAATGACCCGGGGATAAGAATGACTCGGGGGTTTAGAATGACCCGGGGATAAGAGTGACCCGAAGATAAGAGTGACTCGGGGATAAGAATGACCAGGGTTTAAGAGTGACCCGGGGATAAGAATGACCAGGGTTTAAGAGTGACCCGGGGATAAGAATGACCAGGGGTTAAGAATGACCAGGGGTTAAGAGTGACCCGGGGATAAGAATGACCAGGGTTTAAGAGTGACCCGGGGATAAGAATGACCAGGGGTTAAGAATGACCCGGAGATAAGAATGACCCGGGGATAAGAATGACCCGAGGATAAGAATGACCCGGGGGTTTAGAATGACCCGGGGATAAGAATGACCCGGGGGTTTAGAATGACCTGGGGATAAGAATGACCCAGGGGTTTATAATGACCTGGGTTAACAATGACCCTGGGTTTAGAATGACCCGGGGTTAAGAATGACCCGGGTTAAGAATGACCAGGGGTTAAGAATGACCCGGAGATAAGAATGACCCGGGGATAAGAATGACCCGGGGATAAGAATGACCCGGGGATAAGAATGACCCGGGGGTTAAGAATGACCCGGGGATTAGAATGACCCGGGGATAAGAATGACCCGGGGATAAGAATGACCCGGGGGTTAAGAATGACCCGGGGATTAGAATGACCCGGGGATAAGAATGACCCGGGGATAAGAATGACCCGGGGGTTAAGAATGACCCGGAGATAAGAATGACCCGGGGATTAGAATGACCCGGGGATAAGAATGACCCGGGGGTTTAGAATGACCTGGGGATAAGAATGACCCAGGGGTTTATAATGACGTCTTATTCCAACGTGCAGATTACATTATTTTATCCCCTAAATATAACATCTCACAAAATGTGCAATTTAGTCTGGTTTTCTTTACGTTGTAAACACACGCGATATTAATGTTTTTTGACTAATTAAAACATGCATAACAAATTGGTCTGAAAAACAATAAGAAAAAAAAATTCTTATACATTTCTTTTTATAAATTTATCAACATTTATTTTATTTTGGTTACATCGTTTTCACACCTAAAATAAATAAATAAAACTCAAAAATTGTTCAATATTTTGAAAAGTTGACGTTTTAAGTTTGCTGGAATAAGTTCCCTACAGAACGATGGGATGAAAGGGCCTAGCGAAGGGTCAAGTGTGTGTGTGTGTGTGTGTGTGTGTGTTTAGCTATAACTGTTGTCCCCATATGAGGTCCAAAAGAGGGTGTGTGTTCAGCAGCGGCACTAAAAATACCCAGGAGGCAGTGCATATATCGTGTTGCAGTGAAACCAGTGAGAAGTGCTTCATGTGAGCAGAAAAAAGCTTTGCTTTTCTTTTGCAGTTTGTTTGCAAAAACTATAAACCCACAAGGATGGGAGAAACCAGTGTAGACGGAGACAAGCCCACAGGTACAGTCCATGGTGTGCTGGTGTGTGTGTGTGTGTGCTGGTGTGTGTGAGCAAAACCTCGTACGTTAGATAGAGTGTGGCGTTTCATACGGGGTTGTTGAACTAGTGTGAGCGTGAAGTCTAAAGTTCATCGCTTGTGTGTGTGTGTGTGTGCTGAACAGTGCTTGTTTATACAGTTACTCCATTTGCAGTTTGTATGCCGGTGTAGTTTAGCTTGTAACTCCTGTGTTGTGTTTACTCATGAACTGATTTCATTTGATAATTGCTTGTGTTTGGACGGACTAATCATTGCGATACTAATTATACCGGCCCTGTCAATCTTCTGAGGTAACGCCCACATGTATGTAGCCACGCCCCTTTCGTGCTTAGACTGAAAAAGTGAGCCGGTTAGAGAATGAACACGTGTGTGTTAGTGTGTTTAACATACAGACGACCTTCCCAGTCAAGAGTAACACAATCCCTATGGCTTTGTCATTCGCCTCTGCGAGTGAACCATTCCCTGGAGCTTTCATTTAACTCTTTTACCTCTTTTCAGAGTGTTAGATGTACTTTCAAAGAATAATGCCTTCTGTACACCTAAAGACTTTGAAAAGATTTAGAAAAGACTTTATAAGATTATCAGCTCACATCTAAAGACTTGGTTTCACAGACTCACAGTCTCAGACTAAAGATTTTACAAACACTGAATCTTGTAGTGATACTATTTACAAGACTACAACAATTTTTTTCCTCCATTAAAATAGGCATTTTTATGCATATTTTTTGTTTGATGAGTAAAAATATGTTAATTTATATTGTTTAATTACAATAAATCACTTTCTTTTCCAGGAAAAAAAATCAAATTAGACATTATGTGAACATCTCTTAATAAAGAGTTGACTATTTAATGGGATGACCTAACATTTTCACATGACTGTATATGGGGGTTATATGAATCTATATCATTATATGATGAGAACAATAGTTTGAACTAAATGTCTTTAAAGGGTATAATTTTAAATGCAGGCATGTCGATGGCTTCGGCAAAGCTGTCCGAATTGCTGTTCCATTATATTTCTGCCTACGGTCCACTTCTTTTCTTTTTCCACTCTGTCGTGGTATAAATGGCAGTTTACATCAAAAAGACACGGCTGCTCTGCCCCAACCCGATCACACCAAATGCGTCTATACAGCAAGCAGTGTGTTTATCGTGTAATATATACGCGAAAATGAGTTTTTACGTGCATAGTATACGCATGGATAGCACATGGGTTTAGGGTGGGGTGCGTGTGTATTATACGCTTGGGTAGGATTAGTGGTGTGGGGTGCGTGTGTATATCACGCAATAAAGTGCGTATCATATGCACGTGCAAAACTGCATATCATATCCACGTAAAATCTCATTTTCGCGTATAAATTGCACGATAAACACACTGCGTGCTATAGAGACGCATTTGCGTGCTCAACAAGGCGCTCCTCTTTATCCACGGTCCATTTTCGCCTACTTGGCGCTCGTTGTTTCTTTGTGACTGATGGCTTCCTGTTTCCGTCACTATGACTACGCTAGGACTTGCGATAATATCAAACATGTTTGATATGAAAGACTAGAGAAAGACTGGCATAAATCGGGTCGCCGACTGCAGATTATCCCCTCACATTTAACGATCGAGACGACGGGAGCGCGCCGAGACTCCAGTAAGATTCCTAAAGACTGCCGGTCTTTAGTCTGGGACTGTGAAAATCCTTTGGTGTACGCCCAGCATAAGCCAGAATATCTAGTATTACCAATTTGTAAAGCTGATAGAACCAATGGGGGAACGAATAAAAGTCAATATTATAGGGTTAGTTAGTTCACCCACAGGAGAAAACTGTCACCATTTACCTGCCTCCAAACTTATAAAACTTTAGGTTTTCTGACGGCTGACGCCGAGCACAACTACGAGAGCCGTCAAAATCAATCAAAAATCACAGCCAATCAGAAGAGCGTGTGGGCGGAGTCTCTCTGTAAGCACACTCATATACAATGTGGTTACTGTGAATGAAAAGTTATATAGAAAAAAACACTTATTATTAGGGATGCATGATATATCGGTATCGGCTGATAAATGTTAATTTTTTATGTTAATAATATAAGAAAATTGATAAGAAAATTTGTCTGATATATTAAAGCCGATAAAGAATGTATTATTTCCTTCAGCTGAGACTCTTCAGATGCGACTGTTCAACATGATGGTTTTGAGTTGCTTGAAATATGATTGAAATCACTTCAAAAAAGGAAAATACAGTTCAACATCTGCAAGTCTGTCATATCGGCTACATAAAATTATCATGAGAACATCATAATTGTGTTTTTGAGACGTGGCTTTTAATGTTTAAACTTTAGTTTTTGTAATCAGGCCTTAAAAAATTATATAAAATTTAGATTTATCGGCCAATATATCGGTTATCAGCTTTCAAATATAAAGAATTATTGGTTATCGGCTTCCAAATATAACGAATTATCGGTTATCGGCTTTCAAATATAAAGAATTATCGGTTATCGGCTTTCAAATATAAAGAATTATTGGTTATCGGCTTTTATAAATATAAAGAATTATCAGTTATCGGCTTTCAAATATAAAGAATTATTGGTTATCGGCTTTCAAATATAAAGAATTATCGGTTATCGGCTTTCAAATATAAAGAATTATTGGTTATCGGCTTTCAAATATAAAGAATTATTGGTTATCGGCTTTCAAATATAAAGAATTATCAGTTATCGGCTTTCAAATATAAAGAATTATTGGTTATCGGCTTTCAAATATAAATAATTATCGGTTATCGGCTTTCAAATATAAAGAATTATCAGTTATCGGCTTTCAAATATAAAGAATTATCGGTTATCGGATTTCAAATATAAAGAATTATCGGTTATCGGCTTTCAAATATAAATAATTATCGGTTATCGGCTTTCAAATATAAAGAATTATCAGTTATCGGCTTTCAAATATAAAGAATTATCGGTTATCGGATTTCAAATATAAAGAATTATCGGTTATCGGCTTTCAAATATAAAGAATTATCGGTTATCGGATTTCAAATATAAAGAATTATCGGTTATCGGCTTTCAAATATAAAGAATTATCAGTTATCGGCTTTCAAAATATAAGAATTATCAGTTATCGGCTTTCAAATATAAAGAATTATTGGTTATCGGCTTTCAAATATAAAGAATTATCAGTTATCGGCTTTCAAATATAAAGAATTATTGGTTATCGGCTTTCAAATATAAAGAATTATCAGTTATCGGCTTTCAAATATAAAGAATTATCGGTTATCGGATTTCAAATATAAAGAATTATCGGTTATCGGCTTTCAAATATAAAGAATTATCGGTTATCGGCTTTCAAATATAAAGAATTATTGGTTATCGGCTTTCAAATATAAAGAATTATTGGTTATCGGCTTTCAAATATAAAGAATTATCAGTTATCGGCTTTCAAATATAAAGAATTATTGGTTATCGGCTTTCAAATATAAATAATTATCAGTTATCGGCTTTCAAATATAAATAATTATCGGTTATCGGCTTTCAAATATAAAGAATTATCAGTTATCGGCTTTCAAATATAAAGAATTATTGGTTATCGGCTTTCAAATATAAAGAATTATTGGTTATCGGCTTTCAAATATAAAGAATTATCAGTTATCGGCTTTCAAATATAAAGAATTATCAGTTATCGGCTTTCAAATATAAAGAATTATTGGTTATCGGCTTTCAAATATAAAGAATTATTGGTTATCGGCTTTCAAATATAAAGAATTATCAGTTATCGGCTTTCAAATATAAAGAATTATTGGTTATCGGCTTTCAAATATAAATAATTATCGGTTATCGGCTTTCAAATATAAAGAATTATCAGTTATCGGCTTTCAAATATAAAGAATTATCGGTTATCGGCTTTCAAATATAAATAATTATCGGTTATCGGCTTTCAAATATAAAGAATTATCAGTTATCGGCTTTCAAATATAAAGAATTATCGGTTATCGGATTTCAAATATAAAGAATTATCGGTTATCGGCTTTCAAATATAAAGAATTATCGGTTATCGGATTTCAAATATAAAGAATTATCGGTTATCGGCTTTCAAATATAAAGAATTATCAGTTATCGGCTTTCAAAATATAAGAATTATCAGTTATCGGCTTTCAAATATAAAGAATTATTGGTTATCGGCTTTCAAATATAAAGAATTATCAGTTATCGGCTTTCAAATATAAAGAATTATTGGTTATCGGCTTTCAAATATAAAGAATTATCAGTTATCGGCTTTCAAATATAAAGAATTATCGGTTATCGGATTTCAAATATAAAGAATTATCGGTTATCGGCTTTCAAATATAAAGAATTATCAGTTATCGGCTTTCAAATATAAAGAATTATCGGTTATCGGTATCACCCAAAATTATTATCTGCAGTGAAAAGAATACTTTGTGATTTGGTATACTTACTGTAATAAATTAAGAAATGCTGAAATGTTTTTGATCTGTTGTGAGAGTTTTATAAAATAACGAGCTTGAATAGTACCAAAGCAATTAAACTTCAAAGTAAAGTAAGTATTTTATATTGTATTTGTACTTTATTGTTGCGGTTTCGAAATTCGTCTCGCCTGACAGAGACGGCAGTTTACACTATTACGTGTAGCATCTGATTGTGTGCGTGCGTGCGTGTGTGTGTGTGTGTGTGTGTGTGTGTGTGTGTGTGTGTGTGTGTCCGCAGAGTCTCCCGTCAGTAAGAGTGAGAAGAAGAGCGAGGGAAACTCCTTCTTCAGCTGGCTGCTGGTTCTGGCTCTTCTCGGCGCTTGGCTCTCTGCGGGAATCGTGTGGTTCGACCTCGTCGACTACAACAGTGTGGTCGGTAAGTGCCTTTAAAAACATTTCTTCTTTATTTTTTTTAATACTTAAAATAATAAGTAAAGTCCTCCTGTAGTCGATCACTTTATCCCTTAAAACTCATCATTGATCACCGAAATGTCATATTTAAGACTTACTTCATGCCTGAAAATGTAACTCGACACCCTTGCCTCATTTAGTATCCGTGGTTCTATGAATATACAAATGAGCCCCGCCTCCACTCACTCACTCACTCACTCACTCAGAGATCCACTGGTTGACGATCACGCGTTGATCTGATTGGTCAAGGTAGTGTGTGACGTCAGAAACACCAGCGATTTCAAGCCGTGTGTTTGAGACTGTCTTTGGTTCACTGCAGTTTTAAACAGAAAATACTCAGCAATGCTGTCCACTTATGAACTTACACATGTGTGTGTTAAAGCAGATTAATAACTCACATAGACACATAAACTACATTAAACGCTGGATTTACACCACAGGGGGACTTTAAATGATTCATGCAGATCCATGAGACACGACACCACAGAATCTATGCTTTATTAAAATGGTCATATTATGCTTTTTAACGCTTTCCTTTTCCTTCAGTGTGTGTGTGTGTGTGTGTGTGTGTGTGTGTGTGTGTGTGTGTGTGTGTGTGTGTGTATAAGATCTCATAGTCTCCCACTAAAGGGATTTATTCTGTCTAACAGAGAAAACGCTGATCCAGACCGGCCGAGAACGCCAATATCACAGTGAAATATTAGCATAACGCGACCCAACGGCAAATGTGTAGAAGAAGACGAAACTTTATTGTCGATGAAATTCGGAATCAGTCGTTACGATTTATTTCTAACGCTGTACGCTGTAGTTATCTTTACTCTAGTTTTAACAAGTCTTCTCTTCTAAAGGTGCGCTCGGGAGAGTTTATGATGCCGACGGCGACGGAGACTTCGATGTTGAAGATGCCAAAGTTCTGCTGGGTGAGTGCGGGTTATTGGATGGATTGATTGAAAACTTTATTAATCCCGATAGGGAAACTGCTTTGCCACCAACAGTATAGCCATCAAACATAATACACAACTAACAGACAGACAAATAAATAAATTATTTTTTCACACAGTTTCACAAACAAACATAAAGACTAGAATAATTGCAATAACAATTAACAGTGTTGTTGAAGTATCTGACCGCTGCGGGAACAAAAGACCTTCTCCTGCGCTCACTAGAGCTCCGAGGCATTACCACTCGATCACTGACAGAGCTTCTGAGTCCCAAATTGTGTAGTCCAGGGGTGGCCTTCAAAAAGCAGGACAATTTTTAATCCTCTTCTCCACCGTAACCTCCAATCCATCTGTGTTAAGAAGACCAATAACTGAACCAGCTCTCGATCAGCTTATTTATCCTATTTGTGTCTTCAACAGATATACTTGTGTCAGAGATATATTTGTGTCTGAGTTTCCCCGTCATGTCTATTTAAGGTTCTTCACACCTTCCTACACACACACACACACACACACACACACACACACACACACAACCTTACCTCGCGCGCGCACGCACACACACACACACACACACACACACACACACACACACACACACACACACACAACCTCACCTTCCTACACACACACACACACACACACACACACACACACACAACCTCACCTTCCTACACACACACACACACACACACACACACACACACACACACAACCTCACCTTCCTACACTCACTCACACACACACACAACCTCACCTTCCTGCACGCACACACACACACACACAACCTCACCTTCCTACACACGCACACACACGCGCACACACACACACACACACACACACACACACACAACCTCACCTTCCTACACACGCACACACACAGACACACACACACACAGACATACACACACACAGACACAAGCTCACCTTCCTACACACGCACACACACACACACACACACACACAACCTCACCTTCCTGCACGCACACACACACACACACAACCTCACCTTCCTACACACGCACACACACGCGCACACACACACACACACACACACACACAACCTCACCTTCCTACACACGCACACACACGCACACACACAGACACACACACACACAGACATACACACGCGCAGACACACACACACACAGACACAAGCTCACCTTCCTACACACGCACACACACACACACGAACACAAACAAACACACATACAGACAAACACACGCACGCACACACACACATACACGCGAACACACACAGTTACACACACACTTACACACACACACGAACGCACACACACACATAAACGCGAACACACACACTTACGCACACACACGAACGCACACACACACACACACACACAGACATACACACACGCACACACACACACACACACACACAGACATACACACACGCACACACACACACACACGCACACACACACACACACACACAGACGTGACATAAGGAAGTGGTCGTACCGTGAGTTTTCCGCTGTGCTGTTTTCTTGATCTTGCTTCATGCAGAAAAGTGTCATCAGAATAGTTTCTGCTTTGAGGTTTTCCTGTAATTGATGTTGTTGGCATGAAACATCATGTTCTCAGTTCAGTTCCAGTATTGGTCAACATCAAAGTGGTCAGATCTGCAGTGCCGTGTATGCCAGGTATAGTGGAGAACTCGGCTTTATACAGCGGCTAACAACGGCCACATGGACACTAACTTTACTCTAGAGCCGATTACTGTAACTCCTGTGATCACTGTAGAGCGGCTGTGACCCAGAGGTAAAGCGCTGTATAGATGAAGTTGCCGTGACGTGGACTCATCTGTGTGTGTGACTGTCTCCTCTCCAGAGAACACGACTGCGGCGAGTAAGGAGAAAACCTCGAGAAAACATGTCGCGCCGGAGGAACACAGTGTCCAAGCTCAGTCATGTAAAGATGTGTGGCTTTCACGGACACTGCTGTGTGTGTGTGTGTGTGTGTGTGTGTGTGTGTGTGTGTGTGTGTGTGTGTGTGTGTGTGTGTGTGTGTGATTGCTCTGAGAAACATGAGTTGTAGTGTTTCTATGATCTCATGTTGGAAGGTGTGTTGCTTGAGGCTTTTAAAGACGCTGTTACTCTGACTCGGCTTTCGGCCTCACGCATGCTTGACTGACGTGGACTCATCATGTGACATGATCAACACTTTCAGTTTATGAAGTGCAACTCCTGGTCCTAGGGCTGCACAATATATCAAAATATTGCACATTATCGCAACGGCTTGTAATAACTGGTCATGAACAAAAGACGAAGAGAAGATCACTCGCTGCTCTCGGCTGAATAACTCTTGTAGCTTTAATAAGATTTAAAGTCCGCGTGAGCCGGATGTTGCTAACGACTTCTGTCCAGAGTTGTGCTGTATTTCCAGTGAAAGGGAATATAGCACAGTAGCTCCTCCTCTCCATCGCTGCGCACAGCACTAGCACTAGCATTAGCATTAGCACGCGCACTAGCGGTGTGAGGGAGCGTGAAGCGTTCCCAGGCTGTCACTGACGTCACCACAGAAGGAACGCCAGGCTGGACGTAACTCTTCAGACGTTGATTAAAGATTACCACGGCAAACTATTTATTTCTGTGTATTAACTCGCACGCATTAATTGTTCACCACGAGACCGGTAATATGCGCTAACAACGTAAATAGGGTCAGTTTTGATTTCATGCTGACTTTAACTCATCCAGTGTGAACTAAGCAGTGTTTATTTGTAGAGATGCTCTGATTATGATTTTCTAGGCCGATTCCGGTTTCTTTTTTCCTAACGACTTTACAGCACACACACATATTTATTTTCTATATATATTTTTTACATTTACCCAAAACTGAACAAAAACAAGTTTAAATGGGTACATTTTCTATAAACATTTTTGAGTCTGACATTTTCTTTTCTGACACAGCCTCCAGTTCTTGTTAAAACACACTAGACATGCAAATTCTGTGACAATTTTTGTCTGAAATCGTATTATTTCCTCCATCAGAAGTGTGCCTTCACTTTACTTGAGTGTGCTCGACGCTCTCGCGCCGCTCCTGCTGATGTTGTGCGATGTTAGTCATGCGCCGCCCGAGTGCATCTGACCGGCATAAAATCGGCATATCAGACTGACCGGTCGCCGCCGCTCACATGAAAATCGGCCAATTCCGGTCACCAGCCGACCAATCGGTGCTTCTCTAGTTTGATTATTCAGTTTCTGTTGTTAATGGGATATTTCACCGCTGGAAGGATGAATGCATATTTAAATTGGGTCATTTATGCAGTAGAAATGTGAAATTATTTTAGAAGTTCTGAGAAAAGCCAGAAAATGTATTTTTGGCTCATGTGGATGAAAGACAACAACTTACAAGGGTTACAGAGGCCACGCCTCCCATTGACCGAGGCCACGCCTCCCGGTGACCGAGGCCACGCCTCCCGGTGACCGAGGCCACGCCTTCTGGTGACAGAGGCCACGCCTCCGGTGACAGAGGCCACGCCTCCGGTGACAGAGGCCACGCCTCCGGTGACAGAGGCCACGCCTCCCGGTGACAGAGGCCACGCCTCCCGGTGACAGAGGCCACGCCTCCCGGTGACAGAGGCCACGCCTCCCGGTGACAGAGGCCACGCCTCCACGTGACAGAGGCCACGCCTCCACGTGACAGAGGCCACACCTCCCGGTGACAGAGGCCACACAGAGGTCACGCCTCCCGGTGACAGAGGCCACGCCTCCCGGTGACAGAGGCCACGCCTCCCGGTGACGGAGACCACGCCTCCCGGTGACAGAGGCCACGCCTCCCGGTGACAGAGGCCACGCCTCCCGGTGACAGAGGCCACGCCTCCCGGTGACAGAGGCTGGTGACAGAGGCCACGCCTCCCGGTGACAGAGGCCACGCCTCCCGGTGACAGAGGCCACGCCTCCCGGTGACAGAGGCCACGCCTCCCGGTGACAGAGGCCACGCCTCCCGGTGACAGAGGCCACGCCGTGGCCACGCCTCCCGGTGACAGAGGCCACGCCTCCCGGTGACAGAGGCCAGTATCGGAAGAAATGATTCAAGGCTACTAGTTGACTCGTTATCGTGAGTCTCTATGACGATTTAGTTGATAAATTAATTTAAATACTGATCAGATTTATATCCGTTTGTTGAAAACATGCGGGACTTGCTCCTACTACTGGCTGTAGTCCCGAGCCTCTGGCCAGGAAAGCCTCCGATGATGACGTCTGATACAAAGCTTAATGCTGATTGGTGACGTATCCCTTTAAATGTAGGATAACCTGAAGCCCTGAACACTCATGTTAAGTAACACTTCTTACGCCACAGTAAAACACTGCTGTTCACTTCCAGAAGCTGTAGGGGGGCTTTCTCGTCACAAAAAGAATGTGAAACTTTAATTTTTAATTTTAAATATATTTGTTTATTTTCCACACTTTAAGCATGATCATATCACATTATTGTTATCGAGTTATCGCATATCACATTTTTCTTCACTATCGAGCATCCCGAATGTAACGCATCAGTTCGTGCATCCCTGCATGTTGTGATGTAGAGAAGGTTGTGTGTGTGTGTGTGTGTGGTGTTGAAATGCAGTATCACACACTATACTAATACTGGTCATCAAGCACTCGTATGATCTCCGGGAAAGACCGCAGCATGTGAGTGTGAGTGTGTGTCTCATGAGTAAGATTGAGATCACACAATGGAGAGATCTGAGGCCGTATAGAGTCAGAAGTGCAGATTGTCATTCACTGTTTGTCTTCTTCCAATGCAGACGAGAGGCCTACAGAAGCCGGGTTAAAGCAGGACAGAGGTACTGCGCATGAGTTCTGGATCATTCATTCCTCTCGTAGATCAGGGTGTTTAAACTCGTATACTAATGTACAGCAACAGTTGAAGAATTTTGTATTAAAATATCCCCATATCACTTGCACAGTGTGATATATGTCCTGCAGTTGTGTACTTACAATATCCCAAAACTCTGTTTAATTTCAGAGACATTCCAATTTTAAATAATGTCTCATCCCTGTTCACTGTCGCCTGTCACTGACGTAATATCCGCGTTATCCCTGTTTCCGCTCGTACGGCCGTAGTAACCATGGCGACAGACGTGGACAACTGCGTTACATCTAGCGGCGCTCACGCTGTTGTTGTTTCGTTCAAACATTATGGATCATGGCAAGCAGACTTTGGGACAAAAGGAGAACTAAACCGAGGATCAATATCAGCGTGGCGTTCTCGAGACGCCGAGAGCTAGCGTCTGAGAGCTAGCATCCGCGACTAACTTCCACTCGACAGAGACGGCGAGAGCTAGCGTCCGCGACTAACTTCCACTCGACAGAGACGGCGAGAGCTAGCGTCCGCGACTAACTTCCACTCGACAGAGACCCCTGAGAGCTAGCGTCCGCGACTAACTTCCACTCGACAGAGACGGCGAGAGCTAGCGTCCGCGACTAATTTCCACTCGACAGAGACGTCGAGAGCTAGCGTCCACGACTAACTTCCACTCGACAGAGACGCCGAGAGCTAGCGTCCGCGACTAACTTCCACTCGACAGAGACGCCGAGAGCTAGCGTCCGCGACTAACTTCCACTCGACAGAGACGGCGAGAGCTAGCGTCCGCGACTAACTTCCACTCGACAGAGACGCCGAGAGCTAGCGTCCGCGACTAACTTCCACTTGACAGAGACGTCGAGAGCTAGCGTACGCGACTAACTTCTACTCGACAGACGCCGAGAGCTAGCGTCCGCGACTAACTTCCACTCGACAGAGACACAGAGAGCTATCGTCCGCGACTAACTTCCACTCGACAGAGACGCCGAGAGCTAGCGTCCGCGTCTAACTTCCACTCGACAGAGACGCCGAGAGCTAGCGTCCGCGACTAACTTCCACTCGACAGAGACGCCGAGAGCTAGCGTCCGCGACTAACTTCCACTCGACAGAGACGCCGAGAGCTAGCGTCCGTGACTAACTTCCACTCGACAGAGACGCCGAGAGCTAGCGTCCGTGACTAACTTCCACTCGACAGAGACGCCGAGAGCTAGCGTCCGCGACTAACTTCCACTCGACAGAGACGCCGAGAGCTAGCGTCCGCGACTAACTTCCACTCGACAGAGACGCCGAGAGCTAGCGTCCGCGACTAACTTCCACTCGACAGAGACGCCGAGAGCTAGCGTCCGCGACTAACTTTATTAGACAGGTGAGCAAATGTACATAAAACGAATCAATGTTATATAGCTCAACATGATGAAATGATAGAATATGATCAGGATGTTATTCTAATGTTGATCTAGCGTACTGCTAGTCTCATACAGACAAACTAACACACAGAATAACATTATAACTTTAACACACTCAGATGCAGTTTAGTGTGATAGTGTAGAGCGAGTGAACAGCGCTGCGTTACCTCACAAGCTTCACTCGTCTAATAAACTGTCCTGTGAGTATTAATACAGCACTTGCGGGTCCTTATTCCTTTATATCCGCGGGACTCGCGTGTGGCGCTGATATCTGTCTCTCATTAGCACTCGCGCCCGCTTCACACACAGTCATGATAAAAACATCAGTGTATTCACTCATCCATGAACATTATTAGACAAGTTCCATAATTCTGCTTATCACTGCGTCACCAACATACGCCTTTGTTATTGTGAGAGGTTAGCGACCCCTAGCGGTGGAAAAATGTACATATTGTAGCTTTAACTATCAGTTGATTAATCAGTTATCGGCCAGCGTGGGCCAACCTAGTTATCGCTTTCGGTCGGTTGAGCTCCAGCTGTTTTAGTGGAGCATGTGTTCTCAAACTTGTCACATTTACACGTCTTCGTTCGAAGCAGAAGTGCAGATTGTCATTCACTGTTTGTCTTCTTCCAATGCAGATGAGGGACCTACAGAAGTGGGGTTTAAACATGACCGAGGTACTGCGCATGAGTTCTGGTGTTACTAGTGTGGCTTTTTGATGGCATGCTTTAATCACAAAATCGGTTGTTGTTCTGGTTTATTTATTTATTTCGTAGTTTAGGGTGTTTAAACTCTTACAGTCTTTAGGGATACTAATGTACACTTAAAACAATAGTTGACCCAACAATTATAATTATATCTTGATTTACTCATCCTCATGTTGTTCCAAAAACCCCATGCAACTTCTGTGTAACTCAGGATGCTTATTATGTTTTTTATGGATGCGTGTGTGTGTATGTACACTATAATGACAAAAGTATTGGGACACATCTCTTAATTCTTGAATTCAGGTGTTTCAACCAGACCTATTGCCATAGGTATATAAAAGCACCTAGCCATGCAGTCGGCAAAATTACAACTGCAATAAATAAGGTTAAGAGATTAATGTTTTACATAAATGTTTGAATATACAAATAAGAAAATGCAATGATACTTTTAAACATGCAACCACCAGTGTTAGCAAATCACTTAATGAGTGAGTCATTCAAAACGCTGAATCGTTTAGCAATGAGTGTTGCTTTGAGAGTGCGCAGTAGTTGTGTATGTATAAATATATGTTCAATACACAGGGTGCAATGTTAATAGTATATAATCCATATTAATGTATATTTAGAGTGTGACGTCATTACAGTCTCTGTTGGAGGAGTGGTCAGGTGACCCCAATACTTTTGCTCGTCAAAGAATGCAATTTTATCAAATGCATTATTTGAATTAATTGCAATCTTTGCGTTTCAAATTAATCACATTTTGCAAATGAAATCATTAATCTTCAATAAAAGCCAGTGAAGACTTCAACTAACATTAAAATCTTCTAATAGCTTGCATGTTTTTGATAAAATACACAATAAATAAACTTTTGTGCAACATTTTTTAATTAAGGGTACAGAGAGATAAAGTGAATTCTGAGATGCTGTTGAAAATTTAATTCAACACCCAAACAATTTGTGTGTGTGCTGAAAATAAATATTGTCTTTGCACATAGTCTTGGCTGTGCAAATAGGAGAAAAAAACAGTGGATTGGACTGATCCACGGAGCACAAAGCAATAGGTGATGATTGGGGAGGAGAGAGAGAGCAAGCTTGACAATGGTAGAAAGACTGTAGAAAGAGAGACGGCTGAGATATTACCAGAGGTCAGAGGAATATGATCGGAAAAGGAAGGGTTACGATCAGGCAAGAGCTTGGACCCGTGTTAATATTGGAAAAGTTTTCCTACGCTAGAAAGATGTTAGGGAGCGGGCAAGCCTGAAAACGGATAAAGAGGTTGCTTTGTTTTTGCACTTTCACGCAATAAAAGTCTGCGACATCACTGCTTGCGCTTCAGTGGCTGCGTTGAGCTGAATTCTCTTCTCAGTGTGGCGAAGCACAACGTGGATTTCCGTGTTCACGCTTCATAGTTTGCTGTAACACTCGGGGTAGGTGTGTGAAGTGCCTTGCCTCTGTTTGGCACTTCTCACTACTCTCATTGTGAGAATCTTCTGAAGAAGGCTCTGTAAACAAGGCTCGTGTTCTTCCAGCAAGGGAAGAGTGCGGAGTCGTGTACTCTTGTTTCTGAGGCCGCCTCATGAGACCGAGCCCTGGTGGTCCAATAGTGATCCCGAGTTCTTGGAGACTGAGCAGACTGGATTCTCCCTTTCTCTCTCTAGCCCTTTTCACACAGAGATTCCGGGAAATACACTGATAATGTGTCCCGGGATCGTTTAATTTGGATTCATTCACACTGCCGGTGATTTTTCCGGGATCTGTGCGCGCGTTCACACACATCCCGTAAAGATCCCTTAAAGACACGTTGACATCGATGTGACTTAAAATGTCTCCACAGCGTCTTAAGTTTGCTTATGATCTGCGATTATTCTCTCGAGAAACCACACTTGTGCATTTTTTTTTCTGATTCGATCGTAAACTGCCAAACGATCCCAGCTTCAGCATCATCACTATGACACCCCCCTTACGGCATTGTTTATGGCATTGTTCACGGCATTGTTCACTCAGGGAGTGTTCCGGGACTGATCCTGGCAATGTTCCTCATTCCGATATCGGAATCAATCCCGGGACATGTTTGCGTTCACACAAAAGGCACTCTGGCAATTTTATGGCAATTTTCCGGGATCAACGTGCTGTGTGAAAAAGGATCTCTCTTGCCGGGATGACATTCTCCGGCCTAGTGGCAAGAAAGCTCACTGAGGTTCTTTCTTGATCTGCAAAAAAGCTCAGCATTGATTGGCCTGCTTTAATGCAGCAAGAAGAGTGTTCTAAGCTCAATGAGCATTTTCTTTCTGGGCACAATCCTCGCCCCATCATGTGTACAGCTGCCTTTATTCCTTGACCTCCACACTGGAAGCTTGGGGACTTGGAAACAGCCATTTAGAGCTTGATTGATTAATACAGCGGCCACTGACTTCACCAGCATTGCTAACTTTAGCCGCGTTTCCACTAAAATTACCTGGAACTATTTGTCCCAGGAACTTTTTTTGCCCCAGACCGGTTGCTTTCTGCGTTTACACCGCGGTCTAAAGTCCCGGGAAGATTATAACTGCGCGACGGCTCCTCCCAGTCTGCGGCGGACAGTAATCAGTTTTGAGCGCCACATTTATAATAAGTATGGAGGAGATTCAAACTGTGCTGCAGTTGTTTGTGATGTATTGGTTTACTAACGAGATAATTAACAAAACGGCAGAAAAGAGACGAGCACTGATACTAAAGCGTGTTCAGAAAGCTCGTAATGCTTTAAAATTAGACGATGCGGACATTGACCGTGAGACGGCTGGGACGAGCGTGCAGAAAATTTCCTGTTACACAAATACGCTTAATAAAGCCTGAACTTCGTCGTCGGTCCAGCTGTGTTTTTATTTTATTTTTTTATTATTAAATTCCATATTTGCAGACAGACGACTCTTACTACATGAAGCCACGAACCGCAATAGATTTTTAAAAATGGCGGTTAAAATAGAATGCTGCGTGTCATCCAATCAAAATGCGGCGTGAACTCAACCAATCAGCATGTTCAGCGCACAAGTCCCACCCCCGAAAGTTCCTGAACTTTGAAAAAGTACTGCCTCGCCAGCAGGGACTTTCGGAGGGGGAAATATTTACCCGGAACTTCATTTAGACCCTGATTCCTGCGGTGTAAACACACCGAGTACCAGCCCAAAGTTCCTACTTCCTGGGGAAAGTTCCCGCGGTGGAAACGTGGCTTATGTGGAGTAGGGGTACGCTGGCATTCCCCCGGTGGAGATACACTGACTGCGTATCTTTCCCTGTCCTTGGCTTCATCTTTGAGCTCTCGGCTTCTTTTGCCTTCAAAACCTTGCAGGAATACCTCTGCCCTTGTCTGCAAATTTTACGTGGCTGATCGGTTTATTGTCCATTTCCAGGGTGAGAGGGATCAGCCTCGATCTTTGCTGCTTGCCTCAGCGATCTGGAGGTGTGTAGGGCACATAGAGACGGCAGATTGCAGCCAATGACCCGCTCTGCAGAGCGGATGATGTGCTGCAGCCTACCCTTGTCCTTGACAGTGGCTGCAGCATACAAGACGGTGATGGAGGAGGTCAGGATGGACTCAATGATGGCAGTGTAGAAGTGCACTAGCATAGTCTTAGGCAGGTTCTTTCTCAACTTTCTCAGAGGTACATCCTCTGTTGTGCTTTCTTTGTGAGAGAGGTGATGTTCAGCTCCCACTTGAGGTCCTTGGCGATGGTGATGCCCAGGAAGCGAAAGCACTCCACAGAGTTGACTGGGGAGCCCTCCAGGACGATGGGACAAAGGGCTGCTGGGCTTCACCTAAAGTCTACTATCATATCCACTGTCTTTTGTGTGTTGAGCTCCAAGTTGTTCAGACTGCACCAGGACACCATATGATCAATCTCCTCCCTGTAGGCGGACTCGTCTCCACCAGAGATAAGTCCAATGAGGGTGGTGTCATCTGCAAACTTCAAAAGCTTGACAGTGTGATGACTGGAAGTGCAGCTGTTGGTATACAGGGAAAATATTAGGGGGGACAGGACACAGCCTTGAGGAGAGCCGGTGCTGATGGTCCGGGGGTCCGACAAGTGCCTCCCCAGCCTCACGTGCTGCCTCCTGTTGGACTGGAAGTCTGTGATCCACCTGCATGTGGACTCGGGCACTCACAGTTGGGAGGGCTTGACTTAATGCAGAGCAGGAGTTATGGTGTTAGGCATAGGCATAGATTCCAGGGGAGTCAAGATGTTGGAGGATGAAGTAGAGAGCCATATTGACCGCATCATCTACAGACCTGTTGGCTCTGTGGGCAAACTGCAGTGAGTCTAGTAGTGGGTCAGTGATGGACATGAGGTGGGACAGCACAAGGCGCTCAAATTACTTCATAACCACTGAGGTCAGGGCGACGGGTCTACAATCATTTAGTCCAGTGTTCTTAGACTTCTTGGGGACTGGGATGATGGGGGAGGATTTGAAGCAGGCTGGAACACAACATGTCTCCAGTGAGGTGTTAAAAATGTCAGTAAACACAGCAGAGAGCTGATCTGCACAGTGGTTCAGAGTTTATGGGGTGACACCATCAGGCCTTGCTGCTTTTCAGGGATTCTGTCTCTTGAATGAACTATTGACATCCCCTTCCAGGATTGAAAGTGCCATTGTGTTGGCAGGGGTGGTGTTCATTTAGATGTGTGATTGTGAATGGGCCCCAATGATGGGGGGCTGTTGTTGTTGGCTGAACACACCCAAAAAAGGTATGTTGTTAGGACTTCCCTTTTGTCTTTCAAATCTGCAGTAGAACTCATTCAGGTCATTAGCAAGTCACAGGTCGTTAGTGGATTGGGGAGATTTAGGTGTATTATATCAGGTGATCTGTTGAAGGCCCTTCCAAACCGAAGCGGAGTCGTTTTAATTTCTCTCCATACTGAGAGAGACAGGCAGGTTGCCGCTTGATCCAACCCCATGGATTTAGAGCCTATGGATTTGGCCACTGAACGGTGCTCTCCGTTTACACAAGGTCTCTCAACTGAAGTTCAAGAGATCATTGGGAGTGCAAGGGCTCCTTCTACAAAAGTTTGTACGGCCTTAAAAGGAGGGTTTTTGCCTCTTGGTGCAAATCCTGTGTTGAGGACCTGTGGATGTTGAATTACAGCTGATTCGTCTATACTTGCATACATGGTGTGAGCTGTCTGATGCGGGCGCTGAGTCATTGCCTGTGTTGACTTGTGTTTGCATTGCATTGCTTGTGTGCATGGTTGTTATTTTGGGGTGGAGCAATGAAGGGAGGGGTGTGTTTCTTTTTGGTACGGGTTTGTTTGCATGGGAGGAAATTTTAAATATCAACAGTATTTTTCAGAAAATCGCAGAAATTACTGCCCCTTTAAGGAACTGATTGAGCTTTTCCCCCTTGCATGAATCATGAAAGGTAGACAGTTATTCAGACACTTAAGGCTCAGTCGTATATTATGTATGTTTGCATGGAAGACGAGTGATAAGCCTTCTGAGATGTGAACTTTTGTCCCACTTATTCTCAGAACATCCTACCAGAGATATTGGGCGAAAGCTGAAAGCAGCTCTGAAGGAGCAGCTACGAATGATTCATGAGAAGATTGAAGCCAAAAAGATCGCCAAACTAGCCCTTGCTGAGGTCCGTAGTGTTTTGGCTCAAGAGGAAGGGGAGAGACAAGCTACTCTTGCTGCTGAAAAAATTAAAGAAGAGGCAGAAGCTAAATTACAAAAGGAACGGATACAGAGAGAACAAGAGGAGAAACGAGCCAAGGAGAAAGCAGAGAGGGAGCGAGTGGAACAAGAAAATCTGGCCAAAGAAAAATTGGAAAAAGATAGACTTGAGAAAGAAAGAGCGGAAAAGGAAAGATTTGAGAAGGAAAAAGCGGAAAAAGAAAAACTGGAGAAAGAAAAATTGGAAAAAGAAAGATTGGCCAAAGAAAAAGCAGAAAAAGAAAGACTTGAGAAAGAAAAGGCAGAAAAAGAAAGATTGGCCAAAGAAAAGGCAGAAAAGGAAAGATTGGCCAAAGAAAAGGCAGAAAAAGAAAGACTTGAGAAAGAAAAGACAGAAAAAGAAAGATTGGCCAAAGAAAAGACAGAAAAGGAAAGATTGGCCAAAGAAAAGGCAGAAAAGGAAAGATTGGCCAAAGAAAAGGCAGAAAAGGAAAGATTGGCCAAAGAAAAGGCAGAAAAGGAAAGACTTGAGAAAGAAAAGGCAGAAAAGGAAAGATTGGCCAAAGAAAAGGCAGAAAAGGAAAGACTTGAGAAAGAAAAGGCAGAAAAGGAAAGATTGGCCAAAGAAAAGGCAGAAAAGGAAAGACTTGAGAAAGAAAAGGCAGAAAAGGAAAGATTGGCCAAAGAAAAGGCAGAAAAGGAAAGACTTGAGAAGGAAAAGGCAGAAAAAGAAAGATTGGCCAAAGAAAAGGCAGAAAAGGAAAGACTTGAGAAAGAAAAGGCAGAAAAAGAAAGATTGGCCAAAGAAAAGGCAGAAAAGGAAAGACTTGAGAAAGAAAAGGCAGAAAAAGAAAGACTTGAGAAAGAAAAGGCAGAAAAGGAAAGACTTGAGAAAGAAAAGGCAGAAAAAGAAAGACTTGAGAAAGAAAAGGCAGAAAAGGAAAGACTTGAGAAAGAAAAGGCAGAAAAAGAAAGATTGGCCAAAGAAAAGGCAGAAAAGGAAAGACTTGAGAAGGAAAAGGCAGAAAAAGAAAGATTGGCCAAAGAAAAGGCAGAAAAGGAAAGACTTGAGAAAGAAAAGGCAGAAAAAGAAAGATTGGCCAAAGAAAAGGCAGAAAAGGAAAGACTTGAGAAGGAAAAGGCAGAAACGGAAAGATTGGCCAAAGAAAAGGCAGAAAAAGAAAGACTTAAAAAAGAAAAGGCAGAAAAAGAAAGACTGGCCAAAGAAAAGGCAGAAAAGGAAAGATTGGCCAAAGAAAAGGCAGAAAAGGAAAGATTGGCCAAAGAAAAGGCAGAAAAAGAAAGACTTAAAAAAGAAAAGGCAGAAAAGGAAAGATTGGCCAAAGAAAAGGCAGAAAAGGAAAGATTGGCCAAAGAAAAGGCAGAAAAGGAAAGACTTGAGAAAGAAAAGGCAGAAAAGGAAAGATTGGCCAAAGAAAAGGCAGAAAAGGAAAGACTTGAGAAAGAAAAGGCAGAAAAGGAAAGATTGGCCAAAGAAAAGGCAGAAAAGGAAAGACTTGAGAAAGAAAAGGCAGAAAAGGAAAGATTTGAGAAAGAAAAGGCAGAAAAGGAAAGATTGGCCAAAGAAAAGGCAGAAAAGGAAAGACTTGGAGAAGAAAAGGAAAGATTGGCCAAAGAAAAGGCAGAAAAGGAAACACTTGAGAAAGAAAAGCCAGAAAAGGAAAGATTGGCCAAAGAAAAGGCAGAAAAGGAAACACTTGAGAAAGAAAAGCCAGAAAAGGAAAGATTGGCCAAAGAAAAGCCAGAAAAGGACAAACTTGAGAAAGAAAAGCCAGAAAAGGTAAGACTTGAGAAAGAAAAGCCAGAAAAGGAAAAACTTGAGAAAGAAAAGCCAGAAAAGGAAAAACTTGAGAAAGAAAAGCCAGAAAAGGAAAAACTTGAGAAAGGAAAGCCAGAAAAGGAAAAACTTGAGAAAGGAAAGGCAGAAAAGGAAAAACTTGAGAAAGAAAAAAGGGTAGAGAACAAAAGACTGGAGAAAGAAAGAGAGAAGGCACCAAAGGAGAAAACAGAGAAAGATGTAAAGGAGAAGAAAATGAAGGAAAGAGAAGACGTGAACAATAACAAACCAGAAATGGTGGCCAAATTAAACACAAAAGCACATGGACAAAAAGTTGATGAATCTGCAGATGAACAGAACACCAAAGAGGAGAAAATCTCTACTCGTGGTTTACTCAAATCTTCAAACAAAAAAATCAGCAAATGAATAATAGTGAACGGCCATAACCGAGAGATTTAAGTCAATAAAGATCAAAACTCCTAATGCATTGACCAGGAACCGTTTTGGGAAGTACGAAGCCAGACGAGCTGCTGGTAACTGGTGTAGAGATGAACTACACGAAACTCTACACCGCTGTAACTTTAGCTGAGAGAAACCAGTCGTAACCGAAGTGTCGAGTCCGACCCGTCTCAGCCAATCCGCTCGCTCAGATTAAACAGATCCATTAAGCTTCAGTCCAGGCTGCATTTTAAATACATTTAGTCAATTATATAAATTTGTGTGTTTAATAGATTTAATTAGTGAATATTTATGTTTTCAGTTTAAGTACCAGATAAAAACTGCTGTAGTTGCAAAATTAAATATCAATTTTAAGGTTATACATTTATAAAGATTATGGTCTTTGCTTAAATGCAGTTAGCTACTTTTTATTTGCTAACTACTTTTCTTTTGATGGTACACCGATTAGGACTCCGTTACACGCGACTTTGTGTTTCTGGGGATCGAATCACGAACCCCGTTTGGTGCTGGTCTGTTAACTCTGTTCTGGCGATCCGTGTTTTCACTGTTATACGGTAGGGGGCGCTGTTACACATCTTCTGGAAGAGTACTGAATCTCCAGAGCCAAACACAAGCGAAGAAGAAGCAGAAACAAGCGATAGAAGCATTACTGACGCACATGTAAAATAACGCGATCATCAACAGCGTATAAATCAACGTTACTGAATGAAATGTCGAACCCAGGACGGGTTAACGACTGTGAAGCTTCGAGGTGTTGATGGACTCAATCGACTCCATCTGTGTTTGATCATCGCTCTGAATCCCATCCGGACGAAGTCTTTGACAAAACACAATTTTCACTGCTTTTTTTACTTTTGTTTTTTTTATGACATTTCCCACATTCAAGTGTTGATAAAAAAATGTTGGTGCTGGCTTGAAACTTTTTTTAAAACGCTAGCAGGGAAAGAGTTGATGAATGTGTAAATGCATAATAATTTTCGTAATATATATTGTGTTTGTTACAAAAAATCTAAATCCATCACTTTCCCAGACTGAGATGGTTGTATATGGGCATAGAAAACTCAAATCTGTTAAGTGACTTGAAATCCTACGAAGCGCCTAAAAGGACATTGTGGTGAAGAAATTTAAGATGAGAGGATTTTTTTTCAAAATTTTTTCCGTTGGCTTGAAACTTTGCGTTCACTTGCAAATCTTTGTGTTTGCTTGCGGTACTTTTGCGTTCACTTGAAAAACTTTGGGTTCACTTGCAAATCTTTGGTGTTGGCTTGCGATACTTTTGCGTTCACTTGAAAAACTTTGCGTTTGCTTGCAGAACTTTTGCGTTCATACGAAAAACTTTGCGTTTGCTTGCAGAACTTTTGCGTTCATACGAAAAACTTTGCGTTTGCTTGCAAAACTTTTATGTTCGCTTGAAAAAACTTCAAGTTTGTTTGCGAAACTTTTGCGTTCGCTTGCGAAACCTTTGTGTTTGCTTGCAAATCTTTTGCGTTCTCTTGAAAAACTTTGCGTTTGCTTGCAAATATTTTGTTAGTTTAAAAAACTTTGCGTTTGCTTGCAAATATTTAGTTCATTTCAAAAAAACTTTACGTTCGCTTGCAAATATTTTGTTAGTTTAAAAAACTTTGCGTTCGCTTGCAAATCTTTTGTTCGCTTGAAAAAACTTCAAGTTTGCTTGCGGAACTTTTGCGTTCGCTTGCGAAACCTTTGTGTTTGCTTGCAAATCTTTTGCGTTCCCTTGAAAAACTTTGCGTTTGCTTGCAAATATTTAGTTCGTTTCAAAAAAACTTTACGTTCGCTTGCGAACTTTTGTGTTTGCTTGCAAATCTTTTGCGTTCGCTTGCGAAACTTTTGAGTTTGCTTGCAAATTTTTTGTTCGCTTAAAAAAATTGCGTTCGCTTGTAAATCTCTTGCAAATATTTTGCGTTCCCTAATTTTTACAAACACAAAGTTTCTTAGTGGAAGTAAAACATTTCACGAGAGAACTCAAAAACTTTGACAGATTTTTCCCTCCCATCATATTTTCTCCATCCCCATGATCCTGTAATCACTTGAATGTAAAAGATCATATTTCATTACGTTTTTTCTTCATTTGTTCCTGAATGCGTTAATATTCACTCCTTTCTCACGAATCCAATTTTTGTATATAAGTGTGAATTGTGTGACATTGACTGTGTAGCGATTAGTGAGCGGTTTTAAACATTGTATGTCCAATAATTTGTAAAACACGAATGTTGTTTCATGTGCCTTGAGTTCAGAACCACAATAACGGAGGAGACTAAATGATTATTAATCTCTTTCACACTGACAGCTTCTCTCAGTCGTTGTGGAAGAATTACTTTCACAGTGACAGTCTGTCCTAAAGTCTTTTTTAGTTATATGTGTGCGGTGTGAACACAGTCTATAATGCAGAACACATCCAGCATCAGTTCTGCTTTCCTGAGCGAGTGAAGGCTCAGTCTGCTGTCTGCAGTTATGTCTGCATTATTCTTTACTTATAGTTGTTGTGTTTGTGTACAGGGTTTTTCATCCAGTGAGATATTGATCCTATCAGCTGTAGTTCTCTGGTGAACAACCATTTATTGCTGAGTGAAACATTTAACTGTGTTAATCGTATAATACCAATCATATAATGGCATGTTTTTGGGTGTTCAATTTGAAGTGTGTAATTTCTTCGCCACTTGGGGCACCGAGATATGATACCACACCAGATATCACACCAGATATCACACCAGATACCACACCAGATACCACACCAGATATCACACCAGATATGTTTATATACAAGTTTCTGGGTAAAAACATAACCGTCTGCAGAATAATTTCCACATCTGCTATTGTCTCATGTCTTTCTGCTTCAACACACAGCAATGCTTTGCAACGTTTGAGAGAAATCAACATGCGAATGACTGAATTATAGTGCATATTTACGTGTGATAGGAGAAAGTACTTCTCATCATTTTAATGTATTTATTGAAATAGTTTATTAAGTGTTCAATGAAACTGTGCTGTGTTAAATATTCTGAGGTAACTGCCTCCAATAAATGTGAATTGTTCTCTTATTTAAAATATATTTGATCTGTTTGAAACACGGTCTGCTTTACTCCTTTGTGTAATGTTTTTCCTTGCAAAAAAATTCTTAATGTCTTAAAATATCTTGAATGTAACTCGACACCCTTCCCAGCAAGCAATTTTGCATTTAAAAGATGTCTAATATCCGTCCAAAGCCCAGACGTCTAGGCTAAAACAAGGCGAAATTTGGGCGGTCAGTGGAAATTTAATAGACATCAAACCATAGCCCAAAAATAGACCAGTCATCAATTAGATAACAAAGAATAAATAAATGTGAAGAAATGAAACACCTTGTAATCACGGTTTACTTCACTTACATGTTATTTAAGCAAAAACGACATGTAACCAAATTCAAGGTTATTTTGGCTAGAAGTGGGTTACTCATAGCCGGACTATATCGGGTCTATAGACGGTGAAAGGACGGCCATTGCTTGCTTGATTGCCTCATTTAGTATGCGCAGTTCTATGAATATGCAAATGAGCCCCGCCTCCACTCACTCACTCACTCAGAGATCCACTGGTGGACGATCACACGTTGATCTGATTGGTTACAAGGTAGTGTGTGACGTCAGAAACACCAGCGATTTCAACCCGTGTTTTTGAGACTGTCTTTGGTTCACTGCAGTTTTAAGCAGAAAATACTCAGCAATGCTGTCGACTTATGAACTTACACATGGTGTGTGTTAAAGCAGATTAATAACACCACATAAACATTAAAAGCTGGATTTTCAAAAGCATCTAATGTGAGTTTTGCGTGACCTTTATAGCCGCACTGAAAGAGACGATGGATAATTCATAAATTAAAGGAAACAAGAACATTCAAACTGAACAAACAAGTGAATTCTAGACTAAGATTGTTTCAGTCACAGTTTTCTGAGACTCCACCCACATGCTCTTCTGATTGGCTGTGATCTTTGATTTGTGCGCCTCACTGTTAGGATACAGTGTAAGGTATTTTTGGTGTTGTCTGATTGTCCTCCACATTCACACAGGTCTGACCGAGAAGCCGGTTACGCTGGAGTCAAGCAAGAACGCCTTAGAAGAGCAAGGTAAGGAAGACGGTGAAAGCATTCACAGACTAGTGTATATTCTCACACGCAAACCATTACAAATAGCGTAATATACTGTTAACTCCCCGAGCGTCAGCAATGAAAGAAGCCAAGCATGTTTCCTCAGAAGGATTTGCTCTCCATGCGTATGAAGATTTTAATGGTTTTGACTTTGTTCTCACAAAATATAAGTTTATTAGTCATTATGGGCCAGATCCAGTAAATCAAAGCAAGCTGACGTGCAAAAATGTTTGTTGAGAAACAAGTTTGAAAAAGTACTTTGTTAAAAATTAGTCAAGTCATCTTCATTTATATAGCGCTTTTAATAATGTAGATTGTTTATAAACTTATAATTTAAGGTAACAGATTGTTTTGGCTTCATAGCGGTTCTTGAATAAAGATATTTTCCAGCTAAAGTTAGTTTTGATTGACTGATTGTCACCAAATTTAAAACACAACTTAATCTAGACGCCTTCTACACATCTGCCAAATTTCATAATGGTTGGCCATTTAGATTTGACGTTATAAGCTGAAATTAGATTTCTGACTGCCGTGTTTGTTTATATAGCGCCCCCTATTGACTGAATCTCATGCAACTTGATGTGTGTCTTAACAATGTTCTTTAGTTCATGCTTCAACTTTCTCAAGTTTGAACGTTGTGTTTAGGAGATAAAGGTCACCTAATGAAAAGTGAGCTATGCCAGACCAATGTTCCCTTATATCTTTGCAGCGTTTCGCTGTCAACAATCTCCAGCCCCATCTCTGATGATGTATGCTCTCCCGGTGTTTGCAAGTGGAGCTATAAAATGCAATACTTGCTTAATTCCTCACTCTTTAATGTGTTGATAATTACTGGAGGAACTTTCCAATTGTGGAAATGTTTAGAACCGCTCTACATTTCCACACAAGAATCTCATAATCCCCTTTTCAGATTTATCAGAACAACAGTAAACTAGAGATGCACGATATATCGGCCACCATATCGGTATCGGCCGATCTATGTTCATTTGTAATGTTATCGGTATCGGCCGATATATGTTCATTTGTAATATTATCGGCCGATCTATGTTAATTTGTAATGTTATCGGTATCGGCGATATATGTTCATTTGTAATGTTATCGGTATCGGCCGATCTATGTTAATTTGTAATGTTATCGGTATCGGCCGATATATGTTCATTTGTAATGTTATCGGTATCGGCCGATATATGTTCATTTGTAATGTTATCGGTATCGGCCGATATATGTTCATTTGTTATGTTATCGGTATTGGCGATATATGTTAATTTGTAATGTTATCGGTATCGGCGATATATGTTAATTTGTAATGTTATCGGTATCGGCCGATCTATGGTAATTTGTAATGTTATCGGTATAGGCCGATATGTGTTCATTTGTAATGTTATCGGTATCGGCCGATCTATGTTAATTTGTAATGTTATCGGTATCGGCCGATCTATGTTAATTTGTAATGTTATCGGTATCGGCCGATATGTGTTCATTTGTAATGTTATCGGTATCGGCCGATCTATGTTAATTTGTAATGTTATCGGTATCGGCCGATATATGTTCATTTGTAATGTTATCGGTATCGGCCGATCTATGTTAATTTGTAATGTTATCGGTATCGGCCGATATATGTTCATTTGTTATGTTATCGGTATCGGCGATATATGTTCATTTGTAATGTTATCGGTATCGGCGATATATGTTAATTTGTAATGTTATCGGTATCGGCCGATCTATGGTAATTTGTAATGTTATCGGTATCGGCCGATATGTGTTCATTTGTAATGTTATCGGTATCGGCCGATCTATGTTAATTTGTAATGTTATCGGTATCGGCCGATCTATGTTAATTTGTAATGTTATCGGTATCGGCGATATATGTTAATTTGTAATATTATCGTATCGCCAATATTGTTCTGCCCTTTATCTCAAACGCCTTGCTTGAGTATGCAGTCAGATAACGCCTCCCAAAGACAACAGACACAGGAATGGTTTCCAAGGTTTACTGCTGCCCAAGGAATAACGTAAAACTGTAAAAAATACAATATACAAAATCCTAAATGTACAGAGTCAATTACACAATTTGCATAAGCACAACAAAGGCTTTTTACATCGCATATAGCAACTATACCAGAACAGATTGTGCAACTTACAAAACAAAGAAAACTAAATTTACAATCTTGGATATAAGATATAATAGAAGATAAACAACTAAATATGCAGGAATTATAATGTAGCAACATCTACATACCGAAAGTGCCTTCAAACAACGTAAATTAAGGAGCAATAGTAGCCATAACCGCATGCTCTTCTTTGCTGCTGGGCTCACATCTGTGATGTCATCATATAAGGACTTTACTGATACTACATGCAATACCCAACTTTGAACAGAGGGGGTCACTATAGTACAACTTTTATATCAAATAAATGCAGAATGTTCATATAGAACAGCACAGATATATTGATTGATTGATTGATTCCTTTATTGTCATTGTACTTTACATACAATTAATTTTTTATACTTTCCAACATATACAGCAAAGCAAAGAGTAGTCAGATTCATAGTGCAAATTGTCCATTGTATGTTTACTTAATTGTCTAGCATGTCAGAGTATCTTGTGGTAATAAGTTGAGGATGTAGTTTCAGTTCATGGTTCATTATCCTGTGTGTGAACAGTCTGTTTCTTCCTAAAATCAATAAGTTCTTTCGTTTTCTTGATGTTTAGGGTTAGATTATTCTCCGTGCACCACGTCGTCAGCCTCTGTACCTCCTCTCTGTATGCAAACTCATCTCCTCTGGTGATCAGCCCCAGCACAGTCGTGTCATCCGCAAATTTAAATATGATGTTGGTATCATTAGATGGTACACAGTCATAAGTATACAAGGAGTAAAGAAATGGACTTAGCACACAGCCTTGTGGGGCTCCTGTGCTGATTAGCGTAGTTGTGGAATAATGTTTCACTGACTGTTGCCTCTTTGTTAGGAAGTCTTTAATCCACAGGCAGATGTTGTGCTGTATGCCTAGGTCAGACATCTTGTAAAACAGTCTGTTTGATAAGATGGTATTAAAAGCAGAACTGTGGTCAATGAACAGAAGCCGTGCATACGTCCCTTGATGTTCCAGGGGGTGCAGTACAGTGTGGAGTGCAGTGTTGATGGCATCATCTGTCGACCTGTTGGCCCTATATGCGTACTGGTGGGGGTCCATGGTGTGTGGCAGAGCAGACTTGATATGATATAAGACCAGCCTCTCCATGAGGGATGTTATAGTAGCCTGCTTTGGCACCGGCACTATTATAGACGTCTTCAGGCAGGTTGGAACAGTGCACTGCAACAGAGACAAGTTGAAGATGTTTGTGAGTACCTCACCCAACTCAACTGCTCAGTCTCGGAGTGCACGCCCTGGAATGCCGTCTGGTCCAGATGCTTTCCATGCCTTGATTTTACGGAGAGTGCGTATCACCTCAGTTGGTTGAAGAATGAGCACCTGGCTATTTATGTCTGGAGCAGGGTTGATGGTAGTCTCAGTACTTTCCACCTCAAAGCGGCTGAAGAACCGGTTAAGCTGTTCTGCCATTGAAGCACTGCTATTAGACAGGCAAGTGGTGTTACCCTGCCCAGTCTTATATGGTCTTACTGGTCTTACTGGTCCTACTGGTCTTATATCATGTGCCGAATCCCCTGCCAAGCCCGGCGGGGGTCGGAGTTGCAGAAGTGGTTCTCAATCCTCTGCTTGTAAACGGCCTTAGCCTCCCTGATGCCCTTCCTCAAATTCGTCCTGGCTGCACTGTAAAGCTGCCTGTCACCGGACCGAAAAGCAAAATTACGGACCTGCAGCAGGTGTTTTACATTGTTGTTCATCCACGGCTTGTTGTTAGGAAATATAAAAATCCGTTTCGTGGGGGTGACATTGTCAATGCAGCATTTTATATAGAATAGCACAGAGGATGTATAGATGTCGATTTTATTGTCCACAAATACGGTCCAGTCAGTGCGTCTGAAGCAGTCCTGCAGCTGCTCAGACGCTCCTTCCGGCCATATTTGTATTATTAGCAGTGGGTTTGATTCGGTTGATAATTGGTCTATATGCTGGAGTCAAAAACAGAGAAATATGGTCAGACAGTCCTAAGTGGGGGAGAGGTGATGCCTTATATCCATGCTTGACGTTACTATAAACATGGTCAAGTATGTTTTTCCCCCTTGTGGGGCACTTTACATGCTGGTCAAATTTTGGGAGAACAGTTTTTAGGTTGGCTCTGTTGAAATCACCTGCTATGACAAAGGCTCCTTCTGGATAAGCCCGCTGTTGTTTTCTAATAGCAATTAGCAAGTAGGCTAAAGCCGTTTTGATGTTGGCATCCGGAGGTACGTAAACAGCAGTGATAACAACAACTGTAAATTCCCGCGGCAGGTAGAAGGGGCGACATTTTACTGTTAAATACTCCAAGTCCGGGGAGCAGTAGGTGTCAGTTATTACAGCGTTTGTACACCAATTGTCGTTAGTGTAAACACATAGCCCCCCTCCCCTGTTCTTACCGGAATCCACGGTCCTGTCGGCTCGGTGCACTACACGGCCTGCTAGTTGAATAGCCTCCGCTGGGATCGCTGGCTTGAGCCAAGTCTCCGTAATTACCATGGCACAGCAGTCCTGGATGGTTTTCTGCGTAGAAGTTCCAGCTCACCGATTTTGTTGGTGAGTGATCTTGCGTTTGTGACGAAGAGGCTCGGCAGTGGAGGCTTGTGTGGGTCTCTGCCTAGCCTAGCTCTGCAGCCCCGCTTCTGCCTCCGTTCACATCGCCGCCTCTGTCGCTTCTCGGCTGGGAGAGTAATCCACGGAGTCCCCGGTGGTCTGGCGAGCTCAGATGGTATGTTGTGTCTAGGATCTTCCTGGTTAAAAATACAGCCCCCAGGCGTCGAACTGATGTCGAGAAGTTCGTGCCGGCTGTATTTTATGTATACTTGTGCATACGTGTTTCTTAGAAAGAGATAAACTATTAGTAAACTACTCAAAACATGTCTATATGTGGAGAGCTGAGCCGCTGCGTGTGCACGCGCCGCCATCTAAATTTGTAATGTTATCGGTATCGCCGATATATGTTCATTTGTAATGTTATCGGTATCGCCGATATATGTTCATTTGTAATGTTATCGGTATCGCCGATATATGTTCATTTGTAATATTATCGTATCGCCGATATATGTTCATTTGTAATGTTATCGGTATCGCCGATATATGTTCATTTGTAATGTTATCGGTATCGGGCATTATATATATGTTCATTTGTAATATTATCGGTATCGCCGATATATATTCATTTTTAATGTCATCGGTATCGGCCGATATATGTTCATTTTTAAATGTTATCGGTATCGGCCGATATGTTTATCTTTAATGTTATCGGTATCGGCCGATATGTTTATCTTTAATGTTATCGGTATCGGCCGATATGTTTATCTTTAATGTTATCGGTATCGGCCGATATGTTTATCTTTAATGTTATCGGTATCGGCCGATATGTTTATCTTTAATGTTATCGGTATCGGCCGATATGTTTATCTTTAATGTTATCGGTATCGGCCGATATGTTTATCTTTAATGTTATCGGTATCAGCCGATATGTTTATATTTAATGTTATCGTATCGGACGATATATGTTCATTTTTAATGTTATCGGTATCGGCCCAATAAGAACATTTGTCTGATATATTAAAGCCGATAAATAATGTATTATTTCCTTCAGCTGAGACTCTTCAGATGCGACTGTTCAACAGGATGGTTCTGAATTGCTTGAAATATGACTGGAATCACTTTGAAAAAATAAAATAGTGCAACATGTGCAGCGCAAGTCTGTCATATCGGCTACATTAAATTATCACGAGAACATCATTATGATTGTGTGCTTGAGATGTGGGTTTTAATGGTGAGACTTCTGTTTTTGTAATCAGGCTCTCAGAAAAATTTATATAAAAATTTGTATTTAGATTTATCGGCCAATATATCGGTTGTCGGCTGTCAGATATAAAGAATTATCTGTATTTTCATAAAGGCCAAGGTTTTAAGGCTTTTAATATACAGTTTTAATATACAGAAGTATGAATGTTGTCATTTGTTGCATTTCAGAGTTACATGCAGAATTTCTGCCGGGTGAAAACAAAGGTAAGATAAATATTTCATTACTCGTGATTTGTTTCTGTATGTATTTTTATATGCTAAATTACAACATGTGTGTCCTGTAAAGACTCTCCACATGAATCTACACCCAGTGCTGGACCTCCACTAGAGTCTGAGGTTAGATCTTCCTCCAGTCCTGAGTCTGCGCCGGAGACGGCAGCGTCAGCAGGAGCGCCGGCGCTGGAGTCCGGCGGGGACAAAGAAGGTGTTGAGCTGGTTATTAATGATGAACTAACCCTATAAAGGTCGTGATGCACCGAAATGAAATTCATGTTAACTGTTTTACTTTTTTTTTTTTTTTGTATAATTGCATTTACAAATACATATTAGACTTGTTTTAAAAGTAAACACAGAAATTAAAATGTTATTTAAACAATAAGTTTAATTATCAGTTAATTAGTCAAATTGATGTAAATTGACAAAAGTAAATTTCACATGGCAGTTTTATGTCTTTTTAATAATAGAAATGTTTCTATTCCAGTTTGTTAATGCAATAAAAGAATTTAAACAACGGCCGCAATAATTAGTTTTCAAGACGAATTTGCAGATCTGCTTTGAATAGTGAAAAAGTACACACTACATTTTATTAAGATCTTTTCAATTAAACCGAATGTTGTGATTTATTTACAGACAAAAAGAAGAAACCAAAACTTCTTAATAAATTTGACAAAACAATCAAATCTGAGATCAACGCTGCAGAGAAATTACGCAAGAAGGTACCGGCGCGTGCGCACACTACACCGGCAGAATAATGCGTTTGGTAAACTTGTGGACCGTATAATAGAAGTCCGTCTCTTTTTCAGGGCAAAGTTGAGGAATCTCTCCGAGCTTTTGAAGCTCTTGTGCAGAAATTCCCACATAGTCCGCGGTGCCGATACGGAAAAGCCCAGGTAACACATTAGCATGACAGCTAACATTAGATATGTTTACATCCAAAGTTGTGAATTTACAAAAATGTGCAAAATTGTAATATTACATAAAACTGTACGTTCCTGCAATCGTGCGGTTTCCCTCCATCATAACGAGTGTGTGTCGAGCGTCAGAGAAACTCAGTCACCGCTGTCGTGTTCTCTGGCGTTCGGATGCTGGTGTTCGGGAACACACTCGTGTGTGTGAGACGCTTCTGGAGGGAACTACACACACTCATTCTGATCACACACTGACTTTCAGAAACACCAAACCAACATTAGAGACGCTGCGATGTGATTGGTCCGCTGGTTACTCCCGTTATCCAATCACAGCCGTTGCTGAGGAAACGCCACATGAGTTTTTGAGGGATAAAAATTGTATCCGCCTCAATTGATTTTTATGCACATTTTTATCATTTATGCACATTGATGGTGTTTCCACCAATTGCGATATCCCAAAATGTGCATGAAACTAGGAGGATGGAAACATGGCAGTGTGTGTCTCTGAGCAGTGTGTTGTGTTGTGTGTGTCTCTGAGCAGTGTGTTGTGTTGTGTGTGTCTGAGCAGTGTGTTGTGTTGTGTGTCTCTGAGCAGTGTGTTGTGTTGTGTGTGTCTCTGAGCAGTGTGTTGTGTTGTGTGTCTCTGAGCAGTGTGTTGTGTTGTGTGTCTCTGAGCAGTGTGTTGTGTTGTGTGTCTCTGAGCAGTGTGTTGTGTTGTGTGTGTCTCTGAGCAGTGTGTTGTGTTGTGTGTCTCTGAGCAGTGTGTGTCTCTGAGCAGTGTGTGTCTCTGAGCAGTGTGTTGTGTGTGTGTCTCTGAGCGTTGTGTTGTGTGTCTCTGAGCAGTGTGTTGTGTTGTGTGTCTGAGCAGTGTGTTGTGTTGTGTGTCTGAGCAGTGTGTTGTGTTGTGTGTCTCTGAGCAGTGTGTTGTGTGTGTGTGTCTCTGAGCAGTGTGTTGTGTTGTGTGTCTCTGAGCAGTGTGTTGTGTGTCTCTGAGCAGTGTGTTGTGTTGTGTGTCTCTGAGCAGTGTGTTGTGTTGTGTGTCTCTGAGCGTTGTGTTGTGTGTCTCTGAGCAGTGTGTTATGTTGTGTGTCTCTGAGCAGTGTGTTGTGTTGTGTGTCTCTGAGCAGTGTGTTGTGTTGTGTGTCTCTGAGCAGTGTGTTGTATTGTGTTGTGTGTGTGTCTCTGAGCAGTGTGTTGTGTTGTGTTGTGTGTGTGTCTCTGAGCAGTGTGTTGTGTTGTGTGTCTCTGAGCGTTGTGTTGTGTGTCTCTGAGCAGTGTGTTGTGTTGTGTGTCTCTGAGCAGTGTGTTGTGTTGTGTTGTGTGTGTGTCTCTGAGCAGTGTGTTGTGTGTGTGTCTCTGAGCAGTGTGTTGTGTTGTGTGTGTGTCTCTGAGCAGTGTGTTGTGTTGTGTGTCTCTGAGCAGTGTGTTGTGTGTCTCTGAGCAGTGTGTTGTGTTGTGTGTCTCTGAGCAGTGTGTTGTGTTGTGTTGTGTGTGTGTCTCTGAGCAGTGTGTTGTGTGTGTGTCTCTGAGCAGTGTGTTGTGTTGTGTGTGTGTCTCTGAGCAGTGTGTTGTGTTGTGTGTCTCTGAGCAGTGTGTTGTGTTGTGTGTCTCTGAGCAGTGTGCTGTGTGTGTGTTTAGGCTGAAGATGACTCCGCAGAGAGGAAGCGCAGTAATGAGTTGCTCCTGAAGGCTGTGAACACGTACAGAGAAGCCGCGGATCTCCCAGACGCTCCTCCTGATCTGGTCAAAGCGGCGCTGAAGAGACGGGCCGACAGACAGCAGTTCTTGGGTACTTCACTTTCACTGTTTCACTATGACATTAATGCGATTAATCGCGAGTTAACTATGACATTAATGTGATTAATCGCGAGTTAACTATGACATTAATGTGATTAATCGCGAGTTAACTATGACATTAATGTGATTAATCGCGAGTTAACTATGACATTAATGCGATTAATCGCGAGTTAACTATGACATTAATGCGATTAATCGCGAGTTAACTATGACATTAATGTGATTAATCGCGAGTTAACTATGACAGTAATGTGATTAATCGCGAGTTAACTATGACATTAATGTGATTAATCGCGAGTTAACTATGACATTAATGTGATTAATCGCGAGTTAACTATGACAGTAATGTGATTAATCGCGAGTTAACTATGACATTAATGTGATTAATCGCGAGTTAACTATGACATTAATGTGATCAATCGCGAGTTAACTATGGCAGTAATGTGATTAATCGCGAGTTAACTGTGACATTAATGCGATTAATCGCGAGTTAATTATGACATTAATGCGATTAATCGCGAGTTAACTATGACATTAATGTGATTAATCGCGAGTCAACTATGACAGTAATGTGATTAATCGCGAGTTAACTATGACATTAATGTGATTAATCGCGAGTTAACTATGACATTAATGTGATTAATCGCGAGTTAACTATGACATTAATGTGATTAATCGCAAGTTAACTATGACATTAATGTGATTAATCGCGAGTTAACTATGGCAGTAATGCGATTAATCGCGAGTTAACTGTGACAGTAATGCGATTAATCGCGAGTTAATTATGACATTAATGCGATTAATCGCGAGTTAACTATGACAGTAAAGCGATTAATCACGAGTTAATTATGACAGTAATGCGATTAATCACGAGTTAACTATGACATTAATGCGATTAATCGCGAGTTAACTACGACAGTAATGTGATTAATCGCGAGTTAACTATGACAGTAAAGCGATTAATCTCGAGTTAATTATGACAATAATGTGATTAATCGCGAGTTAACTGTGACATTAATGCGATTAATCGCGAGTTAACTATGGCATTAATGCGATTAATCGCGAGTTAACTATGACAGTAATGTGATTAATCGCGAGTTAACTATGGCATTAATGTGATTAATCGCGAGTTAACTATGACAGCAATGTGATTAATCGCGAGTTAACTATGACATTAATGTGATTAATCGCGAGTTAACTATGACAGTAAAGCGATTAATCTCGAGTTAATTATGACAATAATGTGATTAATCGTGAGTTAACTGTGACATTAATGCGATTAATCGCGAGTTAACTGTGACATTAATGCGATTAATCGCGAGTTAACTATGGCATTAATGCGATTAATCGCGAGTTAACTATGACAGCAATGTGATTAATCGCGAGTTAACTATGACATTAATGTGATTAATCGCGAGTTAACTATGACATTAATGTGATTAATCGCGAGTTAACTATGGCATTAACGCGATTAATCGCGAGTTAACTATGACAGTAATGCGATTAATCGCGAGTTAACTATTACATTAATGCGATTAATCACGATTTAATATTTTAATCGTTTGACAGCCCTAATATAAATATAAATCT
>NC_136877.1:957271-979771 GCF_949152265.1 Phoxinus phoxinus
ATATATATAAACTCATACATTATTACTATATAATATGCACCAACATTTACCAACAAATTCCAGAAATAATTACACTGCATTTAAATCCATCCTAGGGGTGGCGATATGACACAATATGAGTACGATATATCTAACAATATTGTTATTTTTGCTTTAAATTAGGTTTTATCATATCAAAATATTTGATACAGAAATTGGACAAATTTTGATAAATTTCCTAATTCTCGCCACCGATTTCAATATCACAAAAAGACTAATAACATGAGTATGGTACAAAACAAACCTCTCAAGCTTACATGAAAAGTCAGTGATAAAATAAGAACAAAAAAAACTAATTACAAGGAATAGGACAAAAAAGTCTTCACCATGTACATTAAAATACGTTATTCTTATTAAAGCTACTGAAGTTATTCGGTCGAGAGCAGCGAGTGATTCTCTGTCTTCTGTGGTTTGATCATCAGTGATGACGGCAGGGTTATTAGGCTACTGTCACGTTAAGAGCGACCGCACTGATCTGATATTCTGATACACGTGTGCTCTCTTTCTCTCCGGTTTACATTCACATATCACATAAACCACTGTGTTTACGAGGATACTCACTAAGATGGACATTTTGACATAAGTGTGTGTATTTAACCGTTTAAACCACATAATATGTACAACGTTTACTCTTTCTCAGGTCGAAAGACTGCTTCGTCATGTCGCAGTGTTCCTAAAACCTGTGCTTTGCTGGAACGTTTCCCAGAAGCCACTGGCTGCAAGAGAGGCCAGGTAAATCCCCAGAAACCAATTACTCGTCTTTATTACAGTGCTCGTTTCTCACAAAGACAAACTGTTGCCTACTAATATACATCCAGGAAACGTTCTCTTCCTCTTTTAGATCAAGTTTTCAGTGATGCGACCTGGAACTCACGTGTGGCCACACACTGGACCCACGAACTGCCGTCTGCGAATGCATCTCGGCCTCATCATTCCTCCTTCAGGCTGCAGGATCCGCTGTACAAACCAGACCAGGTCAGCTTTACACACTCATTAACACTGTACAGACCAGACCAGGTCAGCTTTACACACTCATTAACACTGTACAAACCAGACCAGGTCAGCGTTACACACTCATTAACACTGTACAAACCAGACCAGGTCAGCTTTACACACTCATTAACACTGTACAGTAGGGTGCATCAAAAAACACAATTCTTGATTTTTGATATGGCTGGGTGCTAAAAGTGTTCCAATATATGTAGAAACAACACATGCAAAATATTTTTCCAGTACATGATGATTTAGGGGTGCCACCGCAAATCTGTTTTTATTGGATAAAGTGGTTAACAGTGCTCAATGGTCGCCATGGAGATCTGAGGTTAACAATACTACAGCTCAAGAAAACTGAGGTGATCTTTCTGTTTGATGTGATCTTTCTGTATTGGGTATGTATTATTACATATTACTATCATATCTGTTTTTTGTTTTGTTTTTTGTTTTGATATAATAGAAGATAAAGAGTTAGTATTACTGGAGAAAGTGCTGCCGAAAAAGATGCGTCTTCAGCCGTTTCTTGAAAATGGCTACGGACTCAGCAGCTCTCTTAACCGTCATGGTAAAGGTCAGAGAAAGAGATTTAGTGCCTCTTTGAGATGGCACCACAAGATGGCGTTCGCTTCCAGAGCGCAAGTTTCTGGATGGCACATAAGTCTGAAGTAATACGTTTAGGTACAAGGGAGCAGTGCCAGTGGTTGTTCTGTAGGCAAACGTCAGTGACTTGAATTTGATGCGAGCGGCAACTGGCAACCAGTGCAATTTAGTGAGGAGAAGAGTGACGTGTGCTCTCTTTGGTTCGTTAAAGACCACTCTAGCTGCAACATTCTGCACCAGTTGCAGAGGTTTGACAGTACGAGTTGGAAGACCGGCCAGGAGAGCATTACAATAGTCCAGTCTGGATAGAACAAGCGCCTGGACAAGGAGTTGTGTAGCATGCTCTTATAGGAAGGGCCTGATCCTCCTGATGTTGTACAAGACAAATCTGCATGACCGGGCAGTGCTAGCAATGTGGTCCGTGAAGTTCAATTGATCATCAATTACAACTCCAAGGTTCCTGGCTGATCTTGATGGAGTTATGGATGTCGAGCCTAGTTGAATGGTAAAGTTGTGATGAAGTGCTGGGTTAGCCGGGACTACAAGTGTGGTCCTTCATCCAGCCAGAAATGTCAGGCAGGCTGAGATGCGAGCGGCCACCGTTGGATCATCAGGCTGGAATGACATGTAGAGTTGTGTGTCATCAGCGTAGCAGTGATAGGAAAAGCCATGTTTCTAGTGATGACATGTAGATTGAGAAGAGAAGTGGTCCAAGCACTGAGCCCTGAGGCACTCCAGTAGCTAGATGTTTGGTCTTAGACACCACACCCCACCACGACACCCTAAAGGACCTACATCGCTGGTACCTGACAGGTGAGATGCTATCCCTGGCTCTCTTCAGCAGCAAGGTGCCCAATGATTACAAGAGTGCACTTGCCAGAGCAATCTTCGAGCACAAGCCGGCTGATCTCCCCATGCACATCCCTGAGCAGCGCTTTAGTACCAGCTTGGCTAAGGATTGCTGGTTTGGGATGCACCAGCTGCACATTGATCCAGAATTTGTCTCTCGATGTGAAGGAATGGGCAACCAATGTTGCGTTCAAAAAAAGTTAGTTCAATGTATGTGCAATGAACATGATCAATGACTGTGCCGAGCGTGGCGTCAAGCTCACATCCAACTTCGTCGCAGTGGCAAGGAAGGAGCAACACCTGCAGTGCTGCAGGCAGTTGAACATGACCGCAACCAACAGCCAAACCTTCGCCGCTGCAAACGCAAGCTAATCCCTGAATAGGACGGTTACTCTTGGGTGGCGGGTGGGGAGACATATCTGTGGGGAGAGGCACTGGCTAGGTTCAGAGTTCAAGTTCCATTTCCTCTCTCTTTCTCCCTGTTGCTGTTGCTCAGTGGAGCAGACTGGCACAGACTGAGCAATTAAGTTTGAAGTTTAGTTAGTGTCAGCTCTTACCATTAGGCCCTGTTAGTAGCCAGTGAGTTAGCCACTAGAGAGGGTTTGTTCTTTTAAGTGTGCCAGTATCGCCTCTTGTGTTTAACAATAAAGTCAATTAAATTTTATATCTGTGTCCGACATCTATCACTGCTGCACAAAATTCAGGGTAAGGCCACGAGAACATGTCCGATTGACCTCCATTCATTTTGTCTATAGGACAAATGAATGGAGAATCTTGAAAGTTGAATTCTGAGAATGCCCAAGTTACCCAAAGGGCAAACAAACAACTTTTACTTTGATAACCCTATAGAACATGTTACTGTATAAAAAGTTCACTGTACTTAACATTTTCAGGTCAACCTTTTGGCAATTAGACCAAAAATTGCAAATTTTTCAAAATTTCGCCAAACTTCATGTGTTAGGTGGCACCCCTAAATCTCAATGGAATTCCTCAAAACTTTGCAAAAGTCATTTTTATGTTAATTGGAACAAAATGCAATGCCAGCCAAATTTATATTTTGAAATTAAAATTTCCCATTCTAATTTGATGCACCCTACTGTACAGACCAGACCAGGTCAGCTTTACACACTCATTAACACTGTACAGACCAGACCAGGTCAGCTTTACACACTCATTAACACTGTACAAACCAGACCAGGTCAGCTTTACACACTCATTAACACTGTACAAACCAGACCAGGTCAGCTTTACACACTCATTAACACTGTACAAACCAGACCAGGTCAGCTTTACACACTCATTAACACTGTACAGACCAGACCAGGTCAGCTTTACACACTCATTAACACTGTACAAACCAGACCAGGTCAGCTTTACACACTCATTAACACTGTACAGACCAGACCAGGTCAGCTTTACACACTCATTAACACTGTACAAACCAGACCAGGTCAGCTTTACACACTCATTAACACTGTACAAACCAGACCAGGTCAGCTTTACACACTCATTAACACTGTACAGACCAGACCAGGTCAGCTTTACACACTCATTAACACTGTACAAACCAGACCAGGTCAGCTTTACACACTCATTAACACTGTACAAACCAGACCAGGTCAGCTTTACACACTCATTAACACTGTACAGACCAGACCAGGTCAGCTTTACACACTCATTAACACTGTACAGACCAGACCAGGTCAGCTTTACACACTCATTAACACTGTACAAACCAGACCAGGTCAGCTTTACACACTCATTAACACTGTACAAACCAGACCAGGTCAGCTTTACACACTCATTAACACTGTACAAACCAGACCAGGTCAGCTTTACACACTCATTAACACTGTACAGACCAGACCAGGTCAGCTTTACACACTCATTAACACTGTACAAACCAGACCAGGTCAGCTTTACACACTCATTAACACTGTACAGACCAGACCAGGTCAGCTTTACACACTCATTAACACTGTACAAACCAGACCAGGTCAGCTTTACACACTCATTAACACTGTACAAACCAGACCAGGTCAGCTTTACACACTCATTAACACTGTACAGACCAGACCAGGTCAGCTTTACACACTCATTAACACTGTACAGACCAGACCAGGTCAGCTTTACACACTCATTAACACTGTACAGACCAGACCAGGTCAGCTTTACACACTCATTAACACTGTACAGACCAGACCAGGTCAGCGTTACACACTCATTAACACTGTACAAACCAGACCAGGTCAGCTTTACACACTCATTAACACTGTACAAACCAGACCAGGTCAGCTTTACACACTCATCAACACTGTACAAACCAGACCAGGTCAGCTTTACACACTCATTAACACTGTACAAACCAGACCAGGTCAGCTTTACACACTCATTAACACTGTAAAGACCAGACCAGGTCAGCGTTATATACTCATTAACACTGTACAAACCAGACCAGGTCAGCTTTACACACTCATTAACACTGTACAGACCAGACCAGGTCAGCTTTACACACTCATTAACACTGTACAAACCAGACCAGGTCAGCGTTACACACTCATTAACACTGTACAAACCAGATCAGGTCAGCGTTACACACTCATTAACACTGTACAGACCAGACCAGGTCAGCTTTACACACTCATTAACACTGTACAAACCAGACCAGGTCAGCGTTACACACTCATTAACACTGTACAAACCAGACCAGGTCAGCGTTACACACTCATTAACACTGTACAAACCAGACCAGGTCAGCTTTACACACTCATTAACACTGTACAAACCAGACCAGGTCAGCGTTACACACTCATTAACACTGTACAAACCAGACCAGGTCAGCTTTACACACTCATTAACACTGTACAGACCAGACCAGGTCAGCTTTACACACTCATTAACACTGTACAAACCAGACCAGGTCAGCGTTACACACTCATTAACACTGTACAAACCAGACCAGGTCAGCGTTACACACTCATTAACACTGTACAGACCAGACCAGGTCAGCTTTACACACTCATTAACACTGTACAGACCAGACCAGGTCAGCTTTACACACTCATTAACACTGTACAGACCAGACCAGGTCAGCTTTACACACTCATTAACACTGTACAGACCAGACCAGGTCAGCTTTACACACTCATTAACACTGTACAAACCAGACCAGGTCAGCTTTACACACTCATTAACACTGTACAAACCAGACCAGGTCAGTGTTACACACTCATTAACACTGTACAAACCAGACCAGGTCAGCTTTACACACTCATTAACACTGTACAGACCAGACCAGGTCAGCGTTACACACTCATTAACACTGTACAAACCAGACCAGGTCAGCTTTACACACTCATTAACACTGTACAAACCAGACCAGGTCAGCGTTACACACTCATTAACACTGTACAAACCAGACCAGGTCAGCTTTACACACTCATTAAGACTGTACAAACCAGACCAGGTCAGCGTTACACACTCATTAAGACTGTACAAACCAGACCAGGTCAGCGTTACACACTCATTAACACTGTACAAACCAGACCAGGTCAGCTTTACACACTCATTAACACTGTACAGACCAGACCAGGTCAGCTTTACACACTCATTAACACTGTACAAACCAGATCAGGTCAGCTTTACACACTCATTAACACTGTACAGACCAGACCAGGTCAGCTTTAC
This sequence comes from Phoxinus phoxinus, assembly GCF_949152265.1. Lineage (NCBI taxonomy): Eukaryota > Metazoa > Chordata > Actinopteri > Cypriniformes > Leuciscidae > Phoxinus > Phoxinus phoxinus. The sequence continues at coordinate 963,440 of NC_136877.1, forward strand.
ACACTCATTAACACTGTACAGACCAGACCAGGTCAGCTTTACACACTCATTAACACTGTACAAACCAGACCAGGTCAGCTTTACACACTCATTAACACTGTACAGACCAGACCAGGTCAGCTTTACACACTCATTAACACTGTACAGACCAGACCAGGTCAGCTTTACACACTCATTAACACTGTACAAACCAGACCAGGTCAGCGTTACACACTCATTAACACTGTACAAACCAGACCAGGTCAGCGTTACACACTCATTAACACTGTACAAACCAGACCAGGTCAGCGTTACACACTCATTAACACTGTACAAACCAGACCAGGTCAGCGTTACACACTCATTAACACTGTACAAACCAGACCAGGTCAGCGTTACACACTCATTAACACTGTACAAACCAGACCAGGTCAGCGTTACACACTCATTAACACTGTACAGACCAGACCAGGTCAGCTTTACACACTCATTAACACTGTACAGACCAGACCAGGTCAGCTTTACACACTCATTAACACTGTACAAACCAGACCAGGTCAGCTTTACACACTCATTAACACTGTACAAACCAGACCAGGTCAGCTTTACACACTCATTAACACTGTACAGACCAGACCAGGTCAGCTTTACACACTCATTAACACTGTACAGACCAGACCAGGTCAGCTTTACACACTCATTAACACTGTACAGACCAGACCAGGTCAGCTTTACACACTCATTAACACTGTACAGACCAGACCAGGTCAGCGTTACACACTCATTAACACTGTACAAACCAGACCAGGTCAGCTTTACACACTCATTAACACTGTACAAACCAGACCAGGTCAGCTTTACACACTCATTAACACTGTACAAACAAGACCAGGTCAGCGTTACACACTCATTAACACTGTACAGACCAGACCAGGTCAGCTTTACACACTCATTAACACTGTACAAACCAGACCAGGTCAGCTTTACACACTCATTAACACTGTACAAACCAGACCAGGTCAGCTTTACACACTCATTAACACTGTACAAACCAGACCAGGTCAGCTTTACACACTCATTAACACTGTACAAACCAGACCAGGTCAGCTTTACACACTCATTAACACTGTAAAGACCAGACCAGGTCAGCGTTATATACTCATTAACACTGTACAAACCAGACCAGGTCAGCTTTACACACTCATTAACACTGTACAGACCAGACCAGGTCAGCTTTACACACTCATTAACACTGTACAAACCAGACCAGGTCAGCGTTACACACTCATTAACACTGTACAAACCAGATCAGGTCAGCGTTACACACTCATTAACACTGTACAGACCAGACCAGGTCAGCTTTACACACTCATTAACACTGTACAAACCAGACCAGGTCAGTGTTACACACTCATTAACACTGTACAAACCAGACCAGGTCAGCGTTACACACTCATTAACACTGTACAAACCAGACCAGGTCAGCTTTACACACTCATTAACACTGTACAAACCAGACCAGGTCAGCGTTACACACTCATTAACACTGTACAAACCAGACCAGGTCAGCTTTACACACTCATTAACACTGTACAGACCAGACCAGGTCAGCTTTACACACTCATTAACACTGTACAAACCAGACCAGGTCAGCGTTACACACTCATTAACACTGTACAAACCAGACCAGGTCAGCGTTACACACTCATTAACACTGTACAGACCAGACCAGGTCAGCTTTACACACTCATTAACACTGTACAGACCAGACCAGGTCAGCTTTACACACTCATTAACACTGTACAGACCAGACCAGGTCAGCTTTACACACTCATTAACACTGTACAGACCAGACCAGGTCAGCTTTACACACTCATTAACACTGTACAAACCAGACCAGGTCAGCTTTACACACTCATTAACACTGTACAAACCAGACCAGGTCAGTGTTACACACTCATTAACACTGTACAAACCAGACCAGGTCAGCTTTACACACTCATTAACACTGTACAGACCAGACCAGGTCAGCGTTACACACTCATTAACACTGTACAAACCAGACCAGGTCAGCTTTACACACTCATTAACACTGTACAAACCAGACCAGGTCAGCGTTACACACTCATTAACACTGTACAAACCAGACCAGGTCAGCTTTACACACTCATTAAGACTGTACAAACCAGACCAGGTCAGCGTTACACACTCATTAACACTGTACAAACCAGACCAGGTCAGCGTTACACACTCATTAACACTGTACAAACCAGACCAGGTCAGCTTTACACACTCATTAACACTGTACAGACCAGACCAGGTCAGCTTTACACACTCATTAACACTGTACAAACCAGATCAGGTCAGCGTTACACACTCATTAACACTGTACAAACCAGACCAGGTCAGCGTTACACACTCATTAACACTGTACAGACCAGACCAGGTCAGCGTTACACACTCATTAACACTGTACAAACCAGACCAGGTCAGCTTTACACACTCATTAACACTGTACAGACCAGACCAGGTCAGCTTTACACACTCATTAACACTGTACAGACCAGACCAGGTCAGCTTTACACACTCATTAACACTGTACAAACCAGACCAGGTCAGCGTTACACACTCATTAACACTGTACAAACCAGACCAGGTCAGCGTTACACACTCATTAACACTGTACAAACCAGACCAGGTCAGCGTTACACACTCATTAACACTGTACAAACCAGACCAGGTCAGCGTTACACACTCATTAACACTGTACAAACCAGACCAGGTCAGCGTTACACACTCATTAACACTGTACAGACCAGACCAGGTCAGCTTTACACACTCATTAACACTGTACAAACCAGACCAGGTCAGCTTTACACACTCATTAACACTGTACAAACCAGACCAGGTCAGCGTTACACACTCATTAACACTGTACAAACCAGACCAGGTCAGCGTTACACACTCATTAACACTGTACAAACCAGACCAGGTCAGCTTTACACACTCATTAACACTGTACAAACTAGAGTGCGGATCGGGCCGACTTTTTCAGTCCGAGCCCTGCCCGCGTCCGACAGAGCAGTAACCGAACCCGACCCGAGCCCGACAGGCATCAAGATATTTATGTTCGAGCCCGACCCGAGCCCGACAGTTAAAATCCCATTTTTTTCTCATACTAATGACAATTGTACGTTTGTTTGTGTGGAAAGCCCGCTTTTATTAAGCAACTGTATGAAGGCAATCGGAAATGTCAACAGGACAAGCGCATCAGCGCGCGGAGCAACAAGCGCTCTTAACACCTGGCGCGCGCACATTATGCACGCGTTTCGTTGTCACGGCTACATAAACAAATGTCCGCACACAGGAAGACGGATGGTAATATTTTACATGTATTTTAATCACAAAAACGAACGTTTGCATCAAGTGAAAGCATCAGGCACATCGGCTACCTACATAAGCTGTTTTAAATTTAAAATGTTCAATGCCTTATCGCGCTGATGTGACCGAGCCCGACCCGAACCCGAACATCATTTCTAAATATCTGTCCGAACCCGGCCCGGCCCGTCGGGTACCGGCGGGTCCCGTCGGGCTCGGGTCGGGTATCCATCCTCTAGTACAAACCAGACCAGGTCAGCGTTACACACTCATTAACACTGTACAAACCAGACCAGGTCAGCTTTACACACTCATTAACACTGTACAAACCAGACCAGGTCAGCGTTACACACTCATTAACACTGTACAAACCAGACCAGGTCAGCTTTACACACTCATTAACACTGTACAAACCAGACCAGGTCAGCTTTACACACTCATTAACACTGTACAAACCAGACCAGGTCAGCGTTACACACTCATTAACACTGTACAAACCAGACCAGGTACGCTTTACACACTCATTAACACTGTACAAACCAGACCAGGTCAGCTTTACACACTCATTAACACTGTAAAGACCAGACCAGGTAAGCTTTACACACTCATTAACACTGTACAAACCAGACCAGGTCAGCTTTACACACTCATTAACACTGTACAAACCAGACCAGGTCAGCTTTACACACTCATTAACACTGTACAAACCAGACCAGGTCAGCTTTACACACTCATTAACACTGTACAAACCAGACCAGGTCAGCTTTACACACTCATTAACACTGTACAAACCAGACCAGGTCAGTGTTACACACTCATTAACACTGTACAGACCAGACCAGGTCAGCTTTACACACTCATTAACACTGTACAGACCAGACCAGGTCAGCTTTACACACTCTTTAACACTGTACAAACCAGATCAGGTCAGCTTTACACACTCATTAACACTGTACAAACCAGACCAGGTCAGCGTTACACACTCATTAACACTGTACAGACCAGACCAGGTCAGCTTTACACACTCAGTAACACTGTACAGACCAGACCAGGTCAGCGTTACACACTCATTAACACTGTACAAACCAGACCAGGTCAGCTTTACACACTCATTAACACTGTACAAACCAGACCAGGTCAGCGTTACACACTCATTAACACTGTACAAACCAGACCAGGTCAGCTTTACACACTCATTAACACTGTACAGACCAGACCAGGTCAGCTTTACACACTCATTAACACTGTACAGACCAGACCAGGTCAGCTTTACACACTCATTAACACTGTACAGACCAGACCAGGTCAGCTTTACACACTCATTAACACTGTACAAACTAGACCAGGTCAGCTTTACACACTCATTAACACTGTACAAACCAGACCAGGTCAGCTTTACACACTCATTAACACTGTACAAACCAGACCAGGTCAGCGTTACACACTCATTAACACTGTACAAACCAGACCAGGTCAGCGTTACACACTCATTAACACTGTACAAACCAGACCAGGTCAGCTTTACACACTCATTAACACTGTACAAACCAGACCAGGTCAGCTTTACACACTCATTAACACTGTACAGAACAGACCAGGTCAGCTTTACACACTCATTAACACTGTACAGACCAGACCAGGTCAGCTTTACACACTCATTAACACTGTACAGAGCAGACCAGGTCAGCTTTACACACTCATTAACACTGTACAAACCAGACCAGGTCAGCTTTACACACTCATTAACACTGTACAGACCAGACCAGGTCAGCTTTACACACTCATTAACACTACAAACCAGACCAGGTCAGCTTTACACACTCATTAACACTACAAACCAGACCAAGTCAGCTTTACACACTCATTAACACTGTACAAACCAGACCAGGTCAGCTTTACACACTCATTAACACTGTACAAACCAGACCAGGTCAGCGTTACACACTCATTAACACTGTACAAACCAGACCAGGTCAGCTTTACACACTCATTAACACTGTACAGACCAGACCAGGTCAGCGTTACACACTCATTAACACTGTACAAACCAGACCAGGTCAGCTTTACACACTCATTAACACTGTACAAACCAGACCAGGTCAGCTTTACACACTCATTAACACTGTACAAACCAGACCAGGTCAGCTTTACACACTCATTAACACTGTACAAACCAGACCAGGTCAGCTTTACACACTCATTAACACTGTACAAACCAGACCAGGTCAACGTTACACACTCATTAACACTGTACAGACCAGACCAGGTCAGCTTTACACACTCATTAACACTGTACAAACCAGACCAGGTCAGCTTTACACACTCATTAACACTGTACAGACCAGACCAGGTCAGCTTTACACACTCATTAACACTGTACAGACCAGACCAGGTCAGCTTTACACACTCATTAACACTGTACAAACCAGACCAGGTCAGCTTTACACACTCATTAACACTGTACAAACCAGACCAGGTCAGCTTTACACACTCATTAACACTGTACAAACCAGACCAGGTCAGCGTTACACACTCATTAACACTGTACAAACCAGACCAGGTCAGCTTTACACACTCATTAACACTGTACAGACCAGACCAGGTCAGCGTTACACACTCATTAACACTGTACAGACCAGACCAGGTCAGCTTTACACACTCATTAACACTGTACAAACCAGACCAGGTCAGCTTTACACACTCATTAACACTGTACAGACCAGACCAGGTCAGCTTTACACACTCATTAACACTACAAACCAGACCACGTCAGCTTTACACACTCATTAACACTACAAACCAGACCAGGTCAGCTTTACACACTCATTAACACTGTACAAACCAGACCAGGTCAGCTTTACACACTCATTAACACTGTACAAACCAGACCAGGTCAGCGTTACACACTCATTAACACTGTACAGACCAGACCAGGTCAGCTTTACACACTCATTAACACTGTACAGACCAGACCAGGTCAGCTTTACACACTCATTAACACTGTACAAACCAGACCAGGTCAGCGTTACACACTCATTAACACTGTACAGACCAGACCAGGTCAGCTTTACACACTCATTAACACTACAAACCAGACCACGTCAGCTTTACACACTCATTAACACTACAAACCAGACCAGGTCAGCTTTACACACTCATTAACACTGTACAAACCAGACCAGGTCAGCTTTACACACTCATTAACACTGTACAAACCAGACCAGGTCAGCTTTACACACTCATTAACACTGTACAGACCAGACCAGGTCAGCTTTACACACTCATTAACACTGTACAGACCAGACCAGGTCAGCGTTACACACTCATTAACACTGTACAGACCAGACCAGGTCAGCTTTACACACTCATTAACACTGTACAAACCAGACCAGGTCAGCGTTACACACTCATTAACACTGTACAAACCAGACCAGGTCAGCTTTACACACTCATTAACACTGTACAAACCAGACCAGGTCAGCTTTACACACTCATTAACACTGTACAAACCAGACCAGATCAGCTTTACACACTCATTAACACTGTACAAACCAGACCAGGTCAGCTTTACACACTCATTAACACTGTACAAACCAGACCAGGTCAGCGTTACACACTCATTAACACTGTACAGACCAGACCAGGTCAGCTTTACACACTCATTAACACTGTACAAACCAGACCAGGTCAGCTTTACACACTCATTAACACTGTAAAGACCAGACCAGGTCAGCTTTACACACTCATTAACACTGTACAAACCAGACCAGGTCAGCTTTACACACTCATTAACACTGTACAAACCAGACCAGGTCAGCTTTACACACTCATTAACACTGTACAAACCAGACCAGATCAGCTTTACACACTCATTAACACTGTACAAACCAGACCAGGTCAGCTTTACACACTCATTAACACTGTACAGACCAGACCAGGTCAGCTTTACACACTCATTAACACTGTACAGACCAGACCAGGTCAGCTTTACACACTCATTAACACTGTACAGACCAGACCAGGTCAGCTTTACACACTCATTAACACTGTACAGACCAGACCAGGTCAGCTTTACACACTCATTAACACTGTACAAACCAGACCAGGTCAGCTTTACACACTCATTAACGTACAAACCAGACCAGGTCAGCGTTACACACTCATTAACACTGTACACACCAGACCAGGTCAGCGTTACACACTCATTAACACTGTACAAACCAGACCAGGTCAGCGTTACACACTCATTAACACTGTACAGACCAGACCAGGTCAGCGTTACACACTTGACACACTAGTCAAGTTAATATATATTTTTAGGAATTAATGTGTGGCATGACTCGATGTATTCAGTGACTGTTGATCGTGTTTCAGGGAGTGGGAAGAAGGAAAAGTATTAATATTTGACGACTCGTTCGAGCATGAAGTCTGGCAGGAGGCAGAAAGATTCAGACTCATCTTCATCGTGGACGTCTGGCACCCCGAGCTCAGCCAATCACAGAGGCAGACTCTCTCACCCATATAGAGGATAACAGCCAATCACAGAGCTCGAAGAGTAGGTCAACAGGCAACAGCCAATCACAGAGCTCGAAGAGTAGGTCAACAGCCAATCACAGAGCCAGACTCTCTCACCCATATAGAGGATATCAGCCAATCACAGAGCTCGAAAAGCAGGTCAACAGCCAATCACAGAGTCAGACTCTCTCACCCATATAGAGGATAACAGCCAATCACAGAGCTCGAAGACCAGGTCAACAGCCAATCAGAGCGCTCGTTTTCATATACCACAAATTTCCAAGGCAGTATGAATGTATAAGTTCTATGAATCATATTGTTTTGAGTTGTGCGTAACATGAGAACATAATCATCTAATAATATTCAAGATCTTAATTATGTAAAGCAAATATGATTTGCAATCATGTTTCAGAAGGATGTGTTTATGAAAGATTATGTTCGATTGAAGGGTTAATCTACACACGGTTACGGGAGAATAAGAGATCAGAATATGAGAAAGCTGCATTTGCTGTTTCTAACAGAGAAACTGAGACTTAAGTCACTTTTTTATAAAGTTATAGATATGATTGAGCATTGCACTGTATGTTGTGGGTTAAAGTTTGTGTATGCGTGTGCTTATGAATACATAAATGATCATTAAGAGATAAAACATCATCACTTCGTGCCTTTTTCCAGCCGTAGAAACTATTGAGGTCAAGAATGAGTCAAAAGAAGTGAATATGACATTGTATTTTGCATAATGATTTATTTTGTATTTTTTCTGGAAATGTTTTCATCAGCGCACATGTTTTATTAACACTACAGATTATACATGATTCTTTTTTTTGTATATGTACATGTTTGTTTACATGGCAAATGTTTGTGTTGTGAATTATTAAAACATGATCTCCGTTATAATTGAGTTTGATTGATCATCTTCACATCACAGTGGGAGAATGTGCAGCTCCAGTTTGTAAATTATTAATAATAATAATAATAATGCCATTAATACAGATTTCCCTAATCGAAGAAGTAGATCTGCTGGAAGGGGGTGAGCGTCCCGGTGAACTCCGGCGTGTGGCGATAGATCAAGGCCTTCTCCTCTTCCTCCACACTCGGGAAACTGTGCCAACTCTTCCTCGCTGCGACAGAGGAAACTTATTAATCATAATAATCCTGTTATTCATAATGTGTTCATTCATCGCATCACACGAGACACGACTGGCATCTGTCAAGTTTGAGATCGTTTGACTTTTCATGAAGTGTTTTTTTCAGATTAGTGGACAGAAAACACCCAAAATACACGTTTAACTGCATCTGTGCCACACACACACACACACACACACTTCAGTTTTATTCTCATTTATATTCTGAGGGATTTTACACAGGGTTTGTTCATATGTCATTTTCCTGATTTTATACAACATTTTATTCCTAAAATTTTATTTATTTTTGTCTGTTGACTATTTTCTGATTTATGATAAAAAGAGAAATCCAAAATCTCTGTAAAAACTTTGACTAATATATATATATTTAGGGCTGTCAAAAGATTAATCGTGATTAATCGCATCCAAAATAAAAGTTTGTGTTTGCATAATATACGTGTGTGTACTGTGTATAATTATTTATATATATATAAAAACACACACAATCATGTATATATTTAAGAAAAATTGGTTATTTATATATCAAATATTTATATATAATATAAATTATATAAATGTATATACAGTATATAAATGCAATTATTCCTTAAATATATACATGAATGTGTGTGTATTTATACATAATAATTATACACAGTACACACACATATATTATGTAAACAAACTTTTATTTTGGATGCGATTAATCACGATTAATCTTTTGACAGCCCTAAATATATATATATATATAGGAGGAACTGGAAAATGTGAATATGGTGCAAAAGTTCATTTATTGTTATGATTATGGCGTACAGATTATGGAAACCTTTTCACAATATTCTAATTTTGACTTTGGGGTTTTCATAATCTGTAAGCCATAATCATCAAAATTATAACAAATAAAGGCTGGAAATATCTCACTCTGCATGTAATGAGTCTATATAATATATTAGTTTCAGCTTTTAAGTTTAATTACTGAAATAAATGAACTTTTGCACCATATTCTCATTTTTCCAGCTTCTCCTGAACATAAAAAGAAACAAACATTTTGAACTTGACTTTGTTTGGATTTTTCTTCTAGAAGTATACAAATTGGTGCATATTTAATTAGATAACGCCTCATTTGCATATTTATACATTACATTAAAACGTATACAAAAAAAAAATGTTTGCAATTATTGCTGTATTCAGTCAGCTGGTGAAGAACGGCGATATCTACGAGTTATTCTTGTACCCTGTTCGCCAGCTGTGGTTATTCCACTATATTCTAATACCCGAGTCATGTGGTCATCATACCCTCGCTGACGAAGAAGAGTGCGGAGTAGAAGCGTAGATGGGGAAATCATACGCTGCACACACACACACACACACACACACACACGCACACACACACACGCACACACACACACACACGCACACACACACACACACACACACACACACACACACACACCAGATATAGTGGACACTACCAAACGTTCGGGATCGGGAAGATGTTTAATGCTTTTTTAAAGAAGTCTCTTCTGCTCACCAAGCCTGCATTTATTTAATAATAATAATAAAAAAAAAACAGTAATATTGTGAAATATTATTATAATGTAAATCATCAGTTCTCTATGTGAATATACAGTAAAGTGTAATTTATTCTTGTGATCAAAGCTGAATTTATCATCATTACTCCAGAAATCAGGATAATATGATGATCTGATGATCAAGACACAGTTATGATTATTATTAATGTTGGAAACGGTTATTAACAGTTTATTTCAGGATTCTCTGATGAATAGAAAGTTCTAAAGAACAGCATTAATCTGAAATATAATCTTCTGTAACATTATAAATGTCTTTACTGTCACTTTTGATCAATTTAATGCGTTCTTAAATCATATAAAAGTATTAATTTCTTTCATTCCTTTAAAAAAAATGTTTTTCTTACTGACCCCAAACTTCTGAACGGTGTGTTTAATGTTACAGAAGATTATATTTCTGATAAACACTGTTCTTTAGAACTTTATTCATCAGAGAATCCTGAAATAAACTGTTAATAACTGCGTTCAACACTGATAATAATCATAAATGTGTCTCGATCATCAGATCATCATATTATCCTGATTTCTGGAGGATCATGTGACACTGAACTTTAAAATGTCATCATATTGAACAATATTACTGTTTAGTTGTCGTTGAATGGCCTGGTGAGCCGTGGCTCTATAGTTCTCTTCATCGACCGCCGCTAGCGCCCCCTGCTGGTGAGGAGACTAACAGCTGGAGATTATTCATCCGTAATCGACTGATATTCCTGCCGTTCCCGGATGACAAATGTTGAATTTTCTGTCGAATTTGAACCACTGAATTTGTAAAGGGAAATAAAATGGACTGAAAATTGCCCGTCGGATGTATTTTTAAACAGAATGAACATTTTGGAAGTGAAATGTTTTGAATTGAAATATAATATACGACCATGTTTGATGCCAGCCCTAAAAATACAACACATTCAAATGCAAGCAGGGTTATTAATGCAATAGTAGTGCAATTCAACAAGCTTTTTTCTTTCAAAAACACTTCCATAGACTTCTTTTTAAAAGATTAAAAATGGAGGCGATCCCGAACTCGTGACTGGCAGTGACCAGAAGAATATACGTCTGCTTGTTCTCCTCACCTTCCAGCGTGGAGACGAACTCGCTCTGCCCGTCCGAGTTTGTGCTCAACACCCTGTAGAAGCTCCTCAGCCGCTCGCTCTTCGTGAAGTTCTGGAACAAACACCTCATTTCACTTCATCCAGCAGAAGCAAGAAGAGTCGGACCTGAACGTTCATCACGAGAGATGTGTCTGTACTAATGTCTGTGGAAGTTGCAGTTTTAACTCTTGGACTGAAGTTTCCAGCATGTTATCACTGTTGTACAGTAGGGGGCGCTGTCACTAACAAATAAAGTCAGTTCTTCAGTCATTTCTACGGCGGCCGAGAAGCGCAACACAAACCACAATTCCGAAAACTAAACACATTTATAAACACAATGGAAAGACTAAAAACAAATGAACAAGTTAGAAAACACAAAAACATTTACGAAAACAACATTTTTGATGGAGAAGAAGTTAAAAAAAAGTTTTTTTTGTGAACATTATTGTTGCTTGTTCATGATTGTGTCAGTGTTTTATTCGCTGACTTTAACTCGCAGAACAACATAATGACGAAACGTGTTTGTCCGTTCAGGGCCACCGTAGAAACATGTCGATGTAAGCGGACCCGCGGTGTGTGTCGAGAGAAATGCTCATTCTAAGTTAATAAAAACATAACGGTTTTTATACACCACTGAAAACATAGTTCTGTATATGATATTGCATTTCCGCCAACAGATCCTCCTGAATATTACACACTGCACCTTTAATCGGGAGCCAGAGACGAAGGGTCTCAGTAATGACGTTACCTCAGTCGTGAGACTCCACTGATGGGAGTTTTCTGTGAGCCGCTCGGTTGCCAGAGATTTCAGAAGCTCCTCGGGAAACCCTCTGAACAGTCGACCGTCTCTGGCATCTAAACCGCATCAAACCACTACTTACATTTATCATCATAATAACATCAAGACTTAACAAGCTCACTTATTTGGAAACAAAAATATTCATCACTTTTCTAAGTAATTAACACTAGCCGTAGCATGGCAACGACTTCACTGTACATCATCGAGTAACAAGCTACTAATCCATTTTTGTGAAACTGGAAGTAAACTGATAATGAACATGAACCATTATGTAACTTTATCCGGTGTTGTTCTCACCGTCGGTGAAGTCCAGTGGCAGAGCGACTCCTTTGGTGTCAGTGCGGGACAGCAGCAACTGGCCGCTGGTTAGCAGTGTGAGCATCTCGAACCCTAAACAGGTTCCCCATACTGGGAAATAATCCCCGTTTGAATTGGCCTGTTAACACACAGAGATACTGTAGAGATGCACCGATATCAACATTTTGGCCGATACCGATAATTCTTTCTATTTGATGCTGATAACTGATAATTATATTTTGAAAGCCGATAACCGATAAATCTTTATATTTGAAAGCCGATAACTGATAATTATTGTATTTTGAAAGCCGAAAACTGATAATTCTTATATTTAAAAGGCGAAAACTGATAATTATTTATATTTGAAAGCCGATAAATGATAATTCTTATATTTTGAAAGCCGATAACCGATAATTCTTTATATTTGAAAGCCGATAACCGATAATTCTTTATATTTTGAAAGCCGATAACTGATAATTCTTGTATTTTGAAAGCCGATAACCGATAAATCTTTATATTTGAAAGCCGATAACCGATAATTATTATATCTGAAAGCCGATAACTGATAATTCTTGTATTTTGAAAGCCGATAACCGATAATTCTTTATATTTGAAAGCCGATAACTGATAATTCTTATATTTTGAAAGCCGATAACCGATAATTCTTTATATTTGAAAGCCGATAACCGATAATTCTTTATATTTTGATGGCCGATAACTGATAATTCTTATATTTTGAAAGCCGATAACCGATAATTCTTTATATTTTGATGGCCGATAACTGATAATTCTTATATTTTGAAAGCCGATAATTCTTTATATTTGAAAGCCGATAACCGATAATTCTTTATATTTGAAAGCCGATAACTGATAATTCTTATATTTTGAAAGCCGATAACCGATAATTCTTTATATTTGAAAGCCGATAACCAATAATTCTTTATATTTTGATGGCCGATAACTGATAATTCTTATATTTTGAAAGCCGATAACCGATAATTCTTTATATTTTGATGGCCGATAACTGATAATTCTTATATTTTGAAAGCCGATAACTGATAATTCTTATATTTTGAAAGCCGATAATTCTTTATATTTGAAAGCCAATAACTGATAATTCTTTATATTTGAAAGTCGATAACCGATAATTCTTTATATTTTGAAAGCCGATAACTGATAATTCTTATATTTTGAAAGCCGATAACCGATAAATCTTTATATTTGAAAGCCGATGACCGATAATTCTTATATTTTGAAAGCCGATAACCGATAATTCTTTATATTTGAAAGCCGATAACCGATAATTATTATATTTGAAAGCCGATAACCGATAATTCTTTATATTTGAAAGCCGATAACTGATAATTCTTATATTTTGAAAGCCGATAACCGATAATTCTTTATATTTGAAAGCCGATAACCGATATTTATTATATTTGAAAGCCGATAACTGATAATTATTGTATTTTGAAAGCCGATAACTGATAATTCTTATATTTAAAAGGCGAAAACTGATAATTCTTTATATTTGAAAGCCGATAACTGATAATTCTTTATATTTGAAAGCCGATAACTGATAATTCTTTATATTTTGAAAGCCGATAACTGATAATTCTTATATTTTGAAAGCCGATAACCGATAATTCTTTATATTTGAAAGCCGATAACTGATAATTCTTATATTTAAAAGGCGAAAACTGATAATTCTTTATATTTGAAAGCCGATAACTGATAATTCTTTATATTTGAAAGCCGATAACTGATAATTCTTTATATTTTGAAAGCCGATAACTGATAATTCTTATATTTTGAAAGCCGATAACCGATAATTCTTTATATTTTGATGGCCGATAACTGATAATTCTTATATTTTGAAAGCCGATAATTCTTTATATTTGAAAGCCGATAACTGATAATTCTTATATTTTGAAAGCCGATAACCGATCATTCTTTATATTTGAAAGCCGATAACTGATAATTCTTACATTTTGAAAGCCGATAACCGATAATTCTTTATATTTGAAAGCCGATAACTGATAATTCTTATATTTTGAAAGCCGATAACCGATATTTCTTTATATTTGAAAGCCGATAACCGATAATTCTTTATATTTGAAAGCCGATAACCGATAATTCTTTATATTTGAAAGCCGATAGCTGATAATTCTTATATTTGAAAGCCGATAATTGATAATTCTTATATTTTGAAAGCCGATAACCGATAATTCTTATATTTGAAAGCCGATAGCTGATAATTCTTATATTTGAAAGCCGATAATTGATAATTCTTATATTTTGAAAGCCGATAACCGATAATTCTTATATTTGAAAGCCGATAGCCGATAATTCTTTATATCTGATGCTGATAACTGAGAATTCTTTATATTTGATGCTGATAACTGATCATTATATTTTGAAAGTCGATAACCAATAATTCTTTATATTTGAAAGCCAATAACCGATAATTCTTATATTTTGAAAGCCGATAACCGATATATTGGCAGATAAATCGAAGTAAAGTTTTTATATAATTTTTTAAGGCCTGATTACAAAAACGAATCCCTAGATACTGCACTGAAAAATGACATTTGTAATTGTACAAAAAACATTGTGTATTGTATAAACAGAGTGCGAAACTGACACAAACCTCGAGAGCGAGTCTGTAGAAGATGGCGGCAGCTCTGGAATATCCGGACGATTTTAAACTGACTCTGCCTCCTGGGAACAGGACTCTAGACAGAGGAAATATACGTTATTTATTCTTTTTTTTTCTTTTTTTTATTGTGATGTATAATGTATAATATGGAAATGTTTTTTCCCCTATTATTTATCTATATGTTTGTATATGTATATTGAGAGAGAGAGAAATTCCAGGACTTTCAAGCACTACTTTTTTGGTTTTCAAGGGCCACAATCAGAGATCTCACTTAAAAAACAATATCTTCAGGATTTTTTAAACTCAAATTACAGATATAAGGTATCCAAAATACAACTTACAACGTATTTAATAATATATATTAAATACAAAGTTTCTAATGGCTATTATTGTCCAATAAATCATATTTTATATTATAATGTTGGCGTACTTGGTATCAAAAAAAGGTATGATGGGGTTTATCAGTGTTAATATTGCCTGAAAATATTGAATTTGTGTTTAAAAAAAAAAAGTTTAAGGGTTTTCCAGGACTTAAATGTCAAAAACTCAAGTTCCAGCACTTTAAGCCTCCGGAGAGAGTCAGCGATTCCTCACTGCAATCACGTCTTTAACACAGATTTACTGTACACCAGATTTACTCACCCGTTTATGGATTTGAACAGCCGTGTGTACTCTTCTTCAGTCCTGTTGATCCTACAGAACATGACAATAAACTACATTAGAAAGCTTCCGTGTCGAGCAGTTTACACACAACATGCGTATGAAATAATCTTCTGATTAGCAGCACACGATCTGAACAACACTGGCTGCGTCCCAAATCACACACTTTCTGGAGTAGACGTTTAAAAAGTATGTTTTTATGAAATCTGGAAGCTCGCATATAGCTTAGTTTCTCTGATCATAACAC
>NC_136877.1:984771-1007271 GCF_949152265.1 Phoxinus phoxinus
ATTTATGCAAAAATGCAGTTTTATTGATCAATAATAGACATTATAAAATGTAGCCTAAAAGGCATAAGAAGCTATACAAGTCAAGAAATAAAGTAAGTTAAACGATAAAATGGGAGGCATAGAAATAATGTGCATTGATTTAGGATGATGACAAGCATTTGGAGAAACAAGAAATTCAAGAATGCGCGTCACCCTGTTCTGCTTGTCTGGCCGCAGTAAAAACACACGTGACGTCCCGAACGCGTCATGAACGCGGAACCGAGCGGGTCCTTATATTCCCCCAGACTCCAGTCTGTCACGTGAGGAAGCGCAACACTTCTAATGTAAATGAAACATGACCCGCTTCTTCTGCCTCGCGTGTGTTTTCACGCTCGCCGATTCCGTGTTTTCTGGAGCACCGGTAAAAACGAACGATAGACCAATAATCGGTGAGTTGAAAAGTTGTTTTAAAAATACTGTGCATGAGAGCGTTTTAAACCACTGTATTCTCTTTAAACTTTAAACCTGTTGTCCAGGTGTTCTCGCGCAGGAAGTGTTTCACGCGACGCCTCACAGAAACGCGTACATCGCGGCGTCTTACGTCAAGTTCCTGGAGTCCGCGGGCGCGCGCGTGGTTCCGGTGATGTGAGTTTTTGATTGATTGATTGATTGATTGATTCATTGATCACTTTATTATCCGTTAATTTTTTTATTTTTTTTGCCTGTGTTTCAACATGCGTAACTTACACACAAAGAACCAACAATGTACATACATATAAAAACTAGGGCTGTCAAAAGATTAATCGTGATCAATCGCATCCAAAATAAAAGTTTGTGTTTGCATAATGTGTGTGTACTGTGTATAATTATTATGTATAAATACACACACATTCATGTATATATTTAAGAAATATTTGCATTTATTTACTGTATATACATTTATATAATTTATATATATATATATATATATATATATATATATATATGAATATATATATATATATATATATATATATATATATATAAATATTTTATATATAAATATACCCATTTTTTCTTAAAAATATACATGATTGTGTGTGTTTTTATATATATATATATATATATATATATATATATAAATAATTATACACAGTACACACACGTATATTATGCAAACACAAACTTTTATTTTGGATGCGATTAATCACGATTAATTTTTTGACAGCCCTAAAAAAACACATAAAATAAAAATAAAAAAGGTTCAAACCGCATGACTTGTTGATTGTATTGGGTTTATAAGCGGTTCGCTGTCCTCAGTTCTAGTGTCCTGCATACAATATGTATACAACAATGTGAAACTTTTAATAAATGGTAATTTAATTGTTTTCCACATTGATCAAATACACTGAAGCCAATTAAGTCATGTGAACAGCTTACACACGAGGTCATATTTCTGATGTGAGATTATAAATGAAGAAACATATATTTACATTAGTTTTGTACATGTTTTAATTAAAGTTATGTTACGTTGCTGTCACATAACCTCACCATAAAGCTTTTTCATTTAGAAAATGGTGTCATCATCACAGAAATATATATATAAAAAGATTTGTATAAAATATATGGCCAAATTTGGCTTTTTCTCTTGGTATATAAAATAACATTGCAACTAATAAGGAGCCATTTGTCCGCCGATTACATACAAGCTCCTCGGCGCCGCGTTTGCGGGACTCATGTTCGCGCTGCTGGGGATTTAAAAAAAGTGACGTGAATGGAAGGGCGGCGCCTATGGCAAGCCGTTTTAGCTTTTATTCATTTCCAGGATATGAATTCTTGATATCAACAATTACATTTTAGATATCAAAAAATGTAAGGTAAGGTAAAGGTCAAGGTAACTTTATTATTATCCCCGAGGGGCAATTTAGATTACAGCCAGCAGTAACAACAAATATATTAATCAAACAACAACAATAAACACAATCACAGAAAGACATAAATTATACTTGAATTCACCGGGTATTGTTAACAATTGTGATAACCGTCGGGATAAATGACCTTTTTAATCTATTTGTTCTGCATCGCGGCAGACTATATCTGCGCCCGGATGGCAGCAGCATAAATTCATCCCACAAGGGATGACTGGGGTCAGCCAAGATGGCTCTCGCCTTCTTCAAGGATCTGACCTTATACAGGTCATGTAGGTCATTTAAGGGTGTGCCAACAATTTTGCTGCATACCTTCACGATACCTTGCATGCGATTTTTCTGTTTAATAGAAAGTGACCCGTGCCAACAGATAAAAGAGAAAGTAAGAACAGATTCAATAAAACAGGAATAAAACATTTCCATAAAAACAGTGTCAACATTAAAACAATTGTTGATATCAAGAATTCATTCAAGAATTTGTGTGTGTGTGTGTGTGGGTGTGTGTGTGTGTGTGTGGGTGTGGGTGGGTGGGTGGGTGTGTGTGTGTGTGTGTGTGGGTGTGTGTGTGTGTGTGTGGGTGTGGGTGGGTGGGTGGGTGTGTGTGTGTGTGTGTGTGTGTGTGTGTGTGTGTGTGTGTGTGGGTGTGTGTGTGTGTGTGTGTGTGTGTGTGTGTGTGTGTGTGTGTGTGTGTGTGAGGCAGAGCGGCGGAGAGATGCGACAGAGTTGTGAAATTGCAGGCGCGGCTCGAAATGGCTGTTATTTCCAATAGCGTAGCATATTTTAAACTAATCGGTTAACCGGTTTCAACCGTTTTTTTTCATTTTATCTAATGAATAAGTACTAGTACCTGAAGAATAAGCACTAGTACCTAAAGAATAAGCACTAGTATCTAATGAATAAGCACTAGTATCTAAAGAATAAGCACTAGTACCTAAAGAATAAGCACTAGTATCTAAAGAATAAGCACTAGTATCTAAAGAATAAGCACTAGTACCTAAAGAATAAGTACTAGTACTTAATGGAATAGATACTAGTATCTAAAAAATAAGTACTAGTAGCATGAAAATAGATACTAGTAGGCTTAAATGATTAAATGTTAAAACGGCTTGCCATATTGTTACTAGTAAATCTAATTCCTGATATCAATAACTATAATTTTAACTAGTGAAAATTGAATTGTTGATATCCAGAATTCATATCCTGGAAATGAATAAAAGCTAAAACGGCTTGCCATAGGCGCCGGCTGTGTGTGTGTGTGTGTGTGTGAGGCAGAGCGGCGGAGAGATGCGACAGAGTTGCGAAATTGCAGGCGCGGCTCGAAATGGCTGTTATTTCCAATAGTGTAGCATATTTTAAACTAATCGGTTAACCGGTTTCAACCGGCTAATGAGGCTCGGTGGTCGGTCAAGAATTGTTTTAGTGTTGGCCATCCCTAAGCTGTGTGTGTGTCACTAGACAGAGGCGAGGAGACCCCAGGCGAGGGAGGGTTGAGGAGCCGTGGGGGTCCTCAGTTCTGCCCTCTGGGGAGGGTGTTTAGTTAGTTTAGTTTATTAACTAAAGGTGTTTAGAGAATGCTTTGATGAGGACATTATAAGACTCCAGAAAGAACACTATCTGGGTCTCACTTCTGCCGGCTAACTGGTCTGTTGAGGCTGGGTTTCCCCTCGGCCTGCAGCTGGACTGTGTGGCGAGAATGGGAACTATTCCTGCAAGAATAAATGTATATTTTCTTTTAAATACAATTTGAATCTTGACGTCTCTTTTGCCTGGGAATGCTGCGTTTGTTAAATATTGTTTTTGCCACAACAGTCCGAAATCACACGCTTCCCTGCTATATATATATATACTTTAAAAGTAGTGTGTCTGATTTCACACAGTACTCATAAAACTGAGTGTGTGTATGATGGACATTTAGCCCACTATCCCATGATTATGACATAACGAATGTAGTACATCAAAATTTCATTCATATTTCATAAAAACATACTTTTTAAACGTCTACTCCAGAAAGTGTGTGCTTTGGGACGCAGCCAGTGTTGTTCAGATCGTGTGCTGCTAATCAGAAGATTATTTCATACGCATGTTGTGTGTAAACTGCTCGACACGGAAGCTTTCTAATGTAGTTTATTGTCATGTTCTGTAGGATCAACAGGACTGAAGAAGAGTACACACGGCTGTTCAAATCCATAAACGGGTGAGTAAATCTGGTGTACAGTAAATCTGTGTTAAAGACGTGATTACAGTGAGGAATCGCGGACTCTCTCCGGAGGCTTAAAGTGCTGGAACTTGAGTTTTTGACATTTAAGTCCTGGAAAACCCTTAAACTTTTGTTTTTTAAACACAAATTCAATATTTTCAGGCAATATTAACACTTAAACCCCATTATACCTTTTTTTGATACCAAGTACGCCAACATTATAATATAAAATATTATTTATTGGACAATAATAGCCATTAGAAACTTTGTATTTAATATATATTATTAAATATGTTGTAAGTTGTATTTTGGATACCTTATATCTGTAATTTGAGTTTAAAAAATCCTGAAGATATTGTTTTTTAAGTGAGATCTCTGATTGTGGTCCTTGAAAACCAAAAAAGTAGTGCTTGGAAGTCCTGGAATTTCTCTCTCTCTCTCAATATACATATACAAACATATAGATAAATATTAGGGGAAAAAACATTTCCATATTATACATTATACATCACAATAAAAAAATAAATAAAAAAAGAATAAATAACGTATATTTCCTCTGTCTAGAGTCCTGTTCCCAGGAGGCAGAGTCAGTTTAAAATCGTCCGGATATTCCAGAGCTGCCGCCATCTTCTACAGACTCGCTCTCGAGGTTTGTGTCAGTTTCGCACTCTGTTTATACAATACACAATGTTTTTTATACAATTACAAATGTCATTTTTCAGTGCAGTATCTAGGGATTCGTTTTTGTAATCAGGCCTTAAAAAATTATATAAAAACTTTACTTCGATTTATCGGCCAATATATCGGTTATCGGCTTTCAAAATATAAGAATTATTGGTTATCGGCTTTCAAATATAAAGAATTATCGGCTTTCAAAATATAAGAATTATCAGTTATCGGCTTTCAAAATATAAAGAATTATCGGTTATCGGCTTTCAAAATATAAGAATTATCAGTTATCGGCTTTCAAATATAAAGAATTATCGGTTATCGGCTTTCAAAATATAAGAATTATCAGTTATCGGCTTTCAAAATATAAAGAATTATCGGTTATCGGCTTTCAAATATAAAGAATTATCGGTTATCGGCTTTCAAAATATAAGAATTATCAGTTATCGGCTTTCAAATATAAAGAATTATCGGTTATCGGCTTTCAAAATATAAAGAATTATCGGTTATCGGCTTTCAAATATAAAGAATTATCGGTTATCGGCTTTCAAATATAAAGAATTATCGGTTATCGGCTTTCAAAATACAAGAAGTATCAGTTATCGGCTTTCAAATATAATAATTATCGGTTATCGGCTTTCAAATATAAAGAATTATCGGTTATCGGCTTTCAAAATATAAGAATTATCAGTTATCGGCTTTCAAATATAAAGAATTATCAGTTTTCGCCTTTTAAATATAAGAATTATCAGTTATTGGCTTTCAAAATATAAGAATTATCGGTTATCGGCTTTCAAAATATAAGAATTATCAGTTATCGGCTTTCAAATATAAAGAATTATCGGTTATTGGCTTTCAAAATATACGAATTATCGGTTATCGGCTTTCAAATATAAAGAATTATCAGTTATCGGCTTTCAAAATATAAGAATTATCGGTTATCGGCTTTCAAATATAAAGAATTATTGGTTATCGGCTTTCAAAATATAAGAATTATCAGTTATCGGCTTTCAAAATATAAAGAATTATCGGTTATCGGCTTTCAAATATAAAGAATTATCGGTTATCGGCTTTCAAAATATAAGAATTATCAGTTATCGGCTTTCAAATATAAAGAATTATCGGTTATCGGCTTTCAAAATATAAAGAATTATCGGTTATCGGCTTTCAAATATAAAGAATTATCGGTTATCGGCTTTCAAATATAAAGAATTATCGGTTATCGGCTTTCAAAATACAAGAATTATCAGTTATCGGCTTTCAAATATAATAATTATCGGTTATCGGCTTTCAAATATAAAGAATTATCGGTTATCGGCTTTCAAAATATAAGAATTATCAGTTATCGGCTTTCAAATATAAAGAATTATCAGTTTTCGCCTTTTAAATATAAGAATTATCAGTTATTGGCTTTCAAAATATAAGAATTATCGGTTATCGGCTTTCAAAATATACGAATTATCAGTTATCGGCTTTCAAATATAAAGAATTATCGGTTATCGGCTTTCAAAATATACGAATTATCGGTTATCGGCTTTCAAATATAAAGAATTATCGGTTATCGGCTTTCAAAATATACGAATTATCAGTTATCGGCTTTCAAATATAAAGAATTATCGGTTATCGGCTTTCAAAATATACGAATTATCAGTTATCGGCTTTCAAATATAAAGAATTATCAGTTTTCGCCTTTTAAATATAAGAATTATCAGTTATTGGCTTTCAAAATATAAGAATTATCGGTTATCGGCTTTCAAAATATACGAATTATCAGTTATCGGCTTTCAAATATAAAGAATTATCGGTTATCGGCTTTCAAAATATACGAATTATCGGTTATCGGCTTTCAAATATAAAGAATTATCGGTTATCGGCTTTCAAAATATAAGAATTATCGGTTATCGGCTTTCAAATATAAAGAATTATTGGTTATCGGCTTTCAAAATATAAGAATTATCAGTTATCGGCTTTCAAATATAAAGAATTATCGGTTATCGGCTTTCAAAATATACGAATTATCAGTTATCGGCTTACAAATATAAAGAATTATCGGTTATCGGCTTTCAAATATAAAGAATTATCGGTTATCGGCTTTCAAAATATAAGAATTATCAGTTATCGGCTTTTAAATATAAAGAATTATTGGTTATCGGCTTTCAAAATATAAGAATTATCAGTTATCGGCTTTCAAATATAAAGATTTATCGGTTATCGGCTTTCAAAATATAAGAATTGTCAGTTATCGGCTTTCAAATATAAAGATTTATCGGTTATCGGCTTTCAAAATATAATTATCAGTTATCAGCATCAAATAGAAAGAATTATCGGTATCGGCCAAAATGTTGATATCGGTGCATCTCTACAGTATCTCTGTGTGTTAACAGGCCAATTCAAACGGGGATTATTTCCCAGTATGGGGAACCTGTTTAGGGTTCGAGATGCTCACACTGCTAACCAGCGGCCAGTTGCTGCTGTCCCGCACTGACACCAAAGGAGTCGCTCTGCCACTGGACTTCACCGACGGTGAGAACAACACCGGATAAAGTTACATAATGGTTCATGTTCATTATCAGTTTACTTCCAGTGTCACAAAAATGGATTTCTAGCTTGTTACTCGATGATGTACAGTGAAGTCGTTACCATGCTACGGCTAGTGTTAATTACTCAGAAAAGTGATGAATATTTTTGGTTTCCAAATAAGTGAGCTTGTTAAGTCTTGATGTTGTTATGATGATGAATGTAAGTAGTGGTTTGATGCGGTTTAGATGCCAGAGACGGTCGACTGTTCAGAGGGTTTCCCGAGGAGCTTCTGAAATCTCTGGCAACCGAGCGGCTCACAGAAAACTCCCATCAGTGGAGTCTCACGACTGAGGTAACGTCATTACTGAGACCCTTCGTCTCTGGCTCCCGATTAAAGGTGCAGTGTGTAATATTCAGGAGGATCTGTTGGCGGAAATGCAATATCATAAACATAACTATGTTTTCAGTGGTGTATAAAAACCGTTATGTTTTTATTAACTTAGAATGAGCATTTCTCTCGACACACACTGCGGGTCCGCTTACATCGACATGTTTCTACGGTGGCCCTGAACGGACAAACGCGTTTCGTCATTATGTTGTTCTGCGAGTTAAAGTCAGCGAATAAAACACTGACACAATGATGAACAAGCAACAATAATGTTCACAAAAAAACACACGATTTTTTTCGGTCAAAAATGTTGTTTTCGTAAATGTTTTTGTGTTTTCTAACTTGTTCATTTGTTTTTAGTCTTTCCATTGTGTTTATAAATGTGTTTAGTTTTCGGAATTGTGGTTTGTGTTGCGCTTCTCGGCCGCCGTAGAAATGACTGAAGAACTGACTTTATTTGTTAGTGACAGCGCCCCCTACTGTACAACAGTGATAACATGCTGGAAACTTCAGTCCAAGAGTTAAAACTGCAACTTCCACAGACATTAGTACAGACACATCTCTCGTGATGAACGTTCAGGTCCGACTCTTCTTGCTTCTGCTGGATGAAGTGAAATGAGGTGTTTGTTCCAGAACTTCACGAAGAGCGAGCGGCTGAGGAGCTTCTACAGGGTGTTGAGCACAAACTCGGACGGGCAGAGCGAGTTCGTCTCCACGCTGGAAGGTGAGGAGAACAAGCAGACGTATATTCTTCTGGTCACTGCCAGTCACGAGTTCGGGATCGCCTCCATTTTTAATCTTTTTGAAAGAAGTCTATGGAAGTGTTTTTGAAAGAAAAAAGCTTGTTGAATTGCACTACTATTGCATTAATAACCCTGCTTGCATTTGAATGTTGTATTTTTAGGGCTGGCATCAAACATGGTCGTATATTATATTTCAATTCAAAACATTTCACTTCCAAAATGTTCATTCTGTTTAAAAATACATCCGACGGGCAATTTTCAGTCCATTTTATTTCCCTTTACAAATTCAGTGGTTCAAATTCGACAGAAAATTCAACATTTGTCATCCGGGAACGGCAGGAATATCA
The DNA here is from genome assembly GCF_949152265.1 of Phoxinus phoxinus. NCBI lineage: Eukaryota > Metazoa > Chordata > Actinopteri > Cypriniformes > Leuciscidae > Phoxinus > Phoxinus phoxinus. The sequence goes on from NC_136877.1 coordinate 993,522, forward strand.
GTCGATTACGGATGAATAATCTCCAGCTGTTAGTCTCCTCACCAGCAGGAGGCGCTAGCGGCGGTCGATGAAGAGAACTATAGAGCCACGGCTCACCAGGCCATTCAACAACAACAAAACAGTAATATTGTTCAATATGATGACATTTTAAAGTTCAGTGTCACATGATCCTCCAGAAATCAGTGTAATACGATGATCTGATGATCGAGACACAGTTATGATTATTATCAGTGTTGAACGCAGTTATTAACAGTTTATTTCAGGATTCTCTGATGAATAGAAAGTTCTAAAGAACAGTGTTTATCAGAAATATAATCTTCTGTAACATTAAACACACCGTTCAGAAGTTTGGGGTCAGTAAGAAAAACATTTATTTTTAAAGGAATGAAAGAAATTAATACTTTTATATGATTCAAGAACGCATTAAATTGATCAAAAGTGACAGTAAAGACATTTATAATGTTACAGAAGATTATATTTCAGATTAATGCTGTTCTTTAGAACTTTCTATTCATCAGAGAATCCTGAAATAAACTGTAAATAACCGTTTCCAACATTAATAATAATCATAACTGTGTCTTGATCATCAGATCATCATATTATCCTGATTTCTGGAGGATCATGTGACACTGAAGACTGGAGTAATGATGATAAATTCAGCTTTGATCACAGGAATAAATTACACTTTACTATATATTCACATAGAAAACTGATGATTTACATTATAATAATATTTCACAATATTACTGTTTTTTTAAAAATTATTATTAAATAAATGCAGGCTTGGTGAGCAGAAGACTTCTTTAAAAAAGCATTAAACATCTTCCCGATCCCGAACGTTTGGTAGTGTCCACTATATCTGGTGTGTGTGTGTGTGTGTGTGCAGCGTATGACTTCCCCATCTACGCGACTCAGTGGCACCCGGAGAAGAATGCGTTCGAGTGGAGCCGTCCCTGTATCCCGCACTCGCCCGCAGCCGTGGAGACCGGCTTCTACTCCGCACTCTTCTTCGTCAGCGAGGGTAAGATGACCACATGACTCGTATACGTATACTTTTTTTGTATACGTTTTCTTAAATGTAATGTATAAATATGCATATGAGGCGTTATCTAATTAAATATGCACCAATTTGTATACTTCTAGAAGAAAAATCCGAACAAAGTCAAGTTGAAAATTTTTGTTTCTTTTTATGTTCAGGAGAAGCTGGAAAAATGAGAATATGGTGCAAAAGTTCATTTATTTCAGTAATTCAACCTAAAAGCTGAAACTAATATATTATATAGACTCATTACATGCAGAGTGAGATATTTCAAGCCTTTATTTGTTATAATTTTGATGATTATGGCTTATAGATTATGAAAACCCCAAAGTCAAAATTAGAATATTGTGAAAAGGTTTCCATAATCTGTACGCCATAAACATCAAATTAAATTAACTTTTGCACCATATTCACATTTTCCAGTTCCTCCTATATATATATATATTTAGGGCTGTCAAAAGATTAATCGTGATTAATCGCATCCAAAATAAAAGTTTGTGTTTCCATAATATATGTGTGTGTACTGTGTAGAATTATTATGTATAAATACACACACATTCATGTATATATTTAAGGAATAATTGCATTTATATACTGTATATACATTTATATAATTTATATTATATATAAATATTTGATATATAAATAACTAATTTTTCTTAAATATATACATGATTGTGTGTGTTTTTATATATATATAAATAATTATACACAGTACACACACATATATTATGGAAACACAAACTTTTATTTTGGATGCGATTAATCACGATTAATCTTTTGACAGCCCTAAATATATATATATATTAGTCAAAGTTTTTACAGAGATTTTGGATTTCTCTTTTTATCATAAATCAGAAAATAGTCAACAGACAAAAATAAATACATTTTTAGGAATAAAATGTTGTATAAAATCAGGAAAATGACATATGAACAAACCCTGTGTGAAATCCCTCAGAATATAAATGAGAATAAAACTGAAGTGTGTGTGTGTGTGTGTCTGTGTGTGTGTGTGTGTGTGTGTGTGTGTGTGCGCGCGTGTGTGTCTGTGTGTGTGTGTGTGTGTGTTCTGTCCACTAATCTGAAAAAAACACTTCATGAAAAGCCAAACGATCTCAAACTTGACAGATGCCAGTCGTGTCTCGTGTGATGCGATGAATGAACACATTATGAATAACAGGATGATTATGATGAATAAGTTTCCTCTTCCGTAGCGAGGAAGAGTTGGCACAGTTTCCCGAGTGTGGAGGAAGAGGAGAAGGCCTTGATCTATCGCCACACGCCGGAGTTCACCGGGACGCTCACCCCCTTCCAGCAGATCTACTTCTTCGATTAGGGAAATCTGTATTAATGGCATTATTATTATTATTATTAATTTACAAACTGGAGCTGCACATTCTCCCACTGTGATGTGAAGATGATCAATCAAACTCAATTATAACGGAGATCATGTTTTAATAATTCACAACACAAACATTTGCCATGTAAACAAACATGTACATATACAAAAAAAAAATCATGTATAATCTGTAGTGTTAATAAAACATGTGCGCTGATGAAAACATTTCCAGAAAAAATACAGAATAAATCATTATGCAAAATACAATGACATATTCACTTCTTTTGACTCATTCTTGACCTCAATAGTTTCTACGGCTGGAAAAAGGCACGAAGTGATGATGTTTTATCTCTTAATGATCATTTATGTATTCATAAGCACACGCATACACAAACTTTAACCCACAACATACAGTGCAATGCTCAATCATATCTATAACTTTATAAAAAAGTGACTTAAGTCTCAGTTTTTCTGTTAGAAACAGCAAATGCAGCTTTCTCATATTCTGATCTCTTATTCTCCCGTAACCGTGTGTAGATTAACCCTTCAATCGAACATAATCTTTCATAAACACATCCTTCTGAAACATGATTGCAAATCATATTTGCTTTACATAATTAATATCTTGAATATTAGATGATTATGTTCTCATGTTACGCACAACTCAAAACAATATGATTCATAGAACTTATACATTCACACTGCCTTGGAAATTTGTGGTTTATGAAAACGAGCGCTCTGATTGGCTGTTGACCTGGTCTTCGAGCTCTGTGATTGGCTGTTATCCTCTATATGGGTGAGAGAGTCTGGCTCTGTGATTGGCTGTTGACCTACACTTCGAGCTCTGTGATTGGCTGTTGAGCTACTCTTCGAGCTCTGTGATTGGCTGTTATCTTCTATATGGGTGAGAGAGTCTGCCTCTGTGATAGGCTGTTGGCTGTTGACCTACTCTTCGAGCTCTGTGATTGGCTGTTGACCTACACTTCGAGCTCTGTGATTGGCTGTTGACCTACTCTTCGAGCTCTGTGATTGGCTGTTGACCTACTCTTCGAGCTCTGTGATTGGCTGTTGACCTACTCTTCGAGCTCTGTGATTGGCTGTTGACCTGCTCTTCGAGCTCTGTGATTGGCTGTTATCCTCTATATGGGTGAGAGAGTCTGGCTCTGTGATTGGCTGTTGACCTACTCTTCGAGCTCTGTGATTGGCTGTTGACCTGCTCTTCGAGCTCTGTGATTGGCTGTTGTGCTCTATATGGGTGAGAGAGTCTGCCTCTGTGATTGGCTGTTGACCTACTCTTCGAGCTCTGTGATTGGCTGTTGACCTACTCTTCGAGCTCTGTGATTGGCTGTTGACCTACTCTTCGAGCTCTGTGATTGGCTGTTGACCTACTCTTCGAGCTCTGTGATTGGCTGTTGACCTACTCTTCGAGCTCTGTGATTGGCTGTTGACCTGCTCTTCGAGCTCTGTGATTGGCTGTTATCCTCTATATGGGTGAGAGAGTCTGGCTCTGTGATTGGCTGTTGACCTACTCTTCGAGCTCTGTGATTGGCTGTTGCCTGTTGACCTACTCTTCGAGCTCTGTGATTGGCTGTTATCCTCTATATGGGTGAGAGAGTCTGCCTCTGTGATTGGCTGAGCTCGGGGTGCCAGACGTCCACGATGAAGATGAGTCTGAACTTTCTGCCTCCTGCCAGACTTCGTGCTCGAACGAGTCGTCAAATATTAATACTTTTCCTTCTTCCCACTCTTCCCAATTTGTGTTCACATTTGCTGCTTGGTAAGTGTTCAAATAGTAGGTTTTTATTACGGCCACCGTAAAACATGCGCGTGCTCGGGAATCATTAGAGCATCGATTGTAGCTATTATTACATGTATAATTTTGGAAATAAAAAATTAAATTAATAAAACACACGGTTAAAATAGTAAAAGCAAAACGCTCTAGGTCTCAATGTGAAGCTTAACCATTTATGATGATCTCATACCTGTTATTTTTTTGGTTTTTATTATTATTTTTTTTATTTATTTCTCTTTACTTGTATATTTATTTTATATTTTGCACTTTATAGTTATACAATTTCTTTCAGAGAAACTTTATTACGGTTTCGAAATAATGCGATTCGACGAGATTTCACTAATATTTTCAGTTCCGTTTGTTTGCGAGTTGTCTCAAAGACACGCCCACATCAGGGGAATATCATGAATATTCAATAGGCGCCACCCGGTGGAACCGAATATGTCAAGAACTGAATATATTGCATCACCTGTCACTCAATATACAATAAATAAATATATTTTTCAATATGTATTTTATGATCAGAAAAACTATAGTAAGAAGAAGCCGTGGTTTTCAGTGACAATCTTTGAAATAATTGTAAACAACGTGTCAACGGGACTTGTTTATTTTTATAAAAAGTTTTCATGAACTAATAATCACACAGGCAGAGGTCACGTGAGTGTTTTACAGCGGCTTAACCAATCGTGATCAAGGAGCGGAAATATTATTATTTTTAAACAGAAAATCCCTTTTAATCACTTTACTGTATGAAGTTATTAACGGTTGAACACAGATTTCAAAATAATAATAAAAAAATCGTTGATTGTTATTGTTATTTCTCCACGGCAGCGTGACAGAGATATGTCCCTCGATCACGTGGTTCTTCCTCTGATTCCGAGCATTTCCGTGTTTACATGCCCGGATCCCTCATGGCTTTCATCACGAAGAAGGACCGCGCTAAAGAAAGGTACTGTCACACTTCACCTCACTCAGGTGTGCATTCCTTCAGCCTGTTTTCCCTCAGGTCCGCGCAGTTTAACTCTCTGACTTCTGGCCTGTTGTGTCACTCGAGCTCGCGGGTCAAAGCCTCATAAACAGGCCAGTCAACGGACTAATGCTAGCATATTTGTGCGTTTCTTGAAGTAAACACTTAATTTTGACCTTTATTAACACTTTCTTAGCATGTATATGTATAGAGAGAGAGAGAGAGAGAGAGAGAGCGGTGTCCAGTTTATTTGTTTATTTCTAGCAGTAAAGTTAAAGTTAAGACACGCTTTGTGTTTAGATGTTAGCTGAGCAGAATACGTCTTTGTTTTGACCTTAATTTAGTGGCGAACTCTCAATATTTTGATAGAAAAGCAGTCTTGAAAAATATGAATGTCAACTGTTGAAGTCTTTCGATGTCACGTGACCTCTGTCTCAGTAATTATTCATTTGTTTACTTTTCGTCAGGCAAGACTGTCTATAATTGCTTTCATTAAAGTCACCATGAAATCAAAATTGACCTTTTTTTTTTTTTAAATGTTGCAGTGTTTATTATTAAATAATTTTTCGTGCTCATCACTATTGAATTTTCTGAATCATAACATTAAAAACTTTTTGAATCATACACATTTAGAAAATCGGACAAAAATGCAAAGGCATAAGACTGTAAACTTAAAGTGTGTATGTCAGGTTACATTTTTTTTTTAGATATATTAAATAAGGGTTAGATGTCTGAGTGAAAATGTAATTAGCATTAAAATTATTACTGTAACTGCCCTGCAATAAGATTTATAGCCATTTCTGTCAAGGTCATATTTTTAAAACAAGGGCTGAGCTGTGACGTCATACAAGGGAGTCGCGCCAACAAAGTTCTATTGAAGTATGGAGAGTTTTGAGTCTGAGGAGATCCAAAATCCCCCTCAAACCTATACGATGGCCCACAGCCATACAATTTTGAGCCTCCCAGGCGGGAGACAGATGAGGAGCCAAACAGAAATGTAAATAATTCATATCGAAGAAACATAAATATCTGGTGTGAAGAAGAACCAGTGGAGAGTTGGTCAGGTGTCTGGTAGTATAGGCATAACTTAGCGGTGGAACGGTACATGTATTCGTATTGAACCGAAACGGTACGGTGCTTGAAAGGTTCGGTGCTTGAATATACACGGAGAATACACGGTATGAAAATAAATAAAACTCGCGTGCAAATTAATTCATGCGGAACTAACGTTGGCTTACTGTTATACGCGGGTTATTTAGGGACACCTAATCTGTAGCTCCGCCTTAGCTCTGAAGCTCCGTGGCTATAATGAACAGCCTGCGGTGTCAATATTGCAATGCTGGAATATGTGTGTGTGTGTGTGTGTGTGTGTGTGTGTGTGTGTGTGTGTGTGTGTGTGTGTGTGTGTGTGTGTGAGAGTGAGAGAGAGTGAGAGAGTGAGAGAGTGAGAGAGTGAGAGAGTGAGAGAGAGACGCGGGCGCGATCGACTGCTTCACCGTAGGCACCGCATCAGCTACCAGTCTCACTCGGGTTTTAAATCCCATTTTATAACTCATGAGATCTCCAACCGCGTAGTCCTTCTCAGTGAAATGGGCGCTGCAAATGACCGAAGTCTTGGATACCGAGGCAGCACTGAAGTCAGCGCGTTTGGTCCGAACAAAGTTGACCCAGGCACGGAACACAGTGGAGTCTGTGAACGGTTTTAACTGTGTTTTTGCACACAGCACAAACGCAGTAATTCACCATCGTGAAAATACGCCTGCGTATACTAACTACCTAACTTAAATAACTAACTAAATAACTAAATAAATGTCCTAATCACTAATTCTCTCGCTCTATCACTCGTACAATTATCAACACAGCTCAGCGAGCTTGGGAGACGTCTCCCTGTTATGACGTCAAACGATTCGTTTGGGGGGATGGGCAGTTTTAAGTGAGGACTGAAAATAACGAACTTTTTCATCTTATATTCTGCCTTTAGGAATCGAAAAACATACAAAACAATACATCAACTTGTCAAACGTGTATTTCCCCTCACTATTTTGTGTCAATCATAATTAAAAATTGAACCTGACATACACACTTTAACGGCTTTAGTGAGGGAAAGAACTACAATCCCATGAAGCATTGCGAACAGCGTAATTGATGGAGAAATTATATTTTATACACAATATACACAAATATTCAAGTATTTTGAGAGCGCAAGGATAAGGTCTCGATTACATCATTCAGGAGTGGGCGGAGCTAAAGAGCTCTTTTTGCCGCTTTTTTCGACTCTCTGATTGGTGGAACTTTCTCTACAGCATTATGGGTAATGTAGTTTTTCATCATGAAATCCTCCGTTAAACACAATGGCTTGATGGCTTCAACAGGAGTTTCCCTATGGAGAAAATGAATGGAGTTTTTACCAGAAAATAAAGACTGTATATATTACTGTATGTGTAATTAATATTAAATTAATTTGTAACATCGTTATTTCCTCTCTTGCCTCATCCAGCTTCAGACGCTTGTCATGTTCTCATGTTTCTGTGCAGATTCTCGCTGTTGTTGCTGGATCTGGAGGAACATTATTTTGAACAACACACTGCTTATAATCTGACCGACAGCAGTCCCGAGGCGAGCCGGTGAGAGAACTCTCTGAGGACTCAACTCGATCATTAATGAGTGAATGCACGAGGTTTGCAGAATACCACACTGAGAGAGTCTCCAGAAGAGCCAGTTCCTCGATAGCACTTGTTGTGTCGGACTGGAAAACAGGAATCGACTTGTTTCTTGATTGATTTACTGTTCTTCAGGAATCAAATGTCCTGCGATTTGGGACTTCACTCGTTTCATTACTGGATGAATCAGCGTTTTTGAACGAATCTTTTCAATGAAAGCCAATAACCAATAATTCTTTATATTTGAAAGCCAATAACCAATAATTCTGTATATTTGAAACCCGATAACCGATAATTATTGGTTATAAAGAATTATCGGTTATCGGCTTTCAAATATAAAGAATTATCGGTTATCGGCTTTCAAATATAAAGAATTATTGGTTATTGGCTTTCAAATGTAAAGAATTATCGGTTATCGGCTTTCAAATATAAAGAATTATCGGTTATCGGCTTTCAAATGTAAAGAATTATCAGTTATCGGCTTTCAAATATAAAGAATTATTGGTTATTGGCTTTCAAATGTAAAGAATTATCGGTTAACGGCTTTCAAATATAAAGAATTATTGGTTATTGGCTTTCAAATATAAAGAATTATCGGTTATCGGCTTTCAAATATAAAGAATTATTGGTTATTGGCTTTCAAATGTAAAGAATTATCGGTTAACGGCTTTCAAATATAAAGAATTATTGGTTATTGGCTTTCAAATGTAAAGAATTATCGGTTAACGGCTTTCAAATATAAAGAATTATCGGTTAACGGCTTTCAAATGTAAAGAATTATCGGTTAACGGCTTTCAAATATAAAGAATTATCGGTTAACGGCTTTCAAATATAAAGAATTATCGGTTAACGGCTTTCAAATATAAAGAATTATCGGTTATCGGGTTTCAAATATAAAGAATTATTGGTTATTGGCTTTCAAATATAAAGAATTATTGGTTATCGGGTTTCAAATGTAAAGAATTATCGGCTTTCGGTATCGGCCAAAATGTTCATATTGGTGCATCCCTATTACATTTGAAACTTACTTTATGACTGTTAAAAAAGTATGTTGTGTGTAGTATGAATGTAAACATGTTTTGTGTTTTCTCCTACTAATAAAGCTAACGAATGGAAACTGTCTTCTGTGATGTTCAACACGCTAATCTCAGGAAATTTAGTTAATGACTTTTAAATCTGTTTGTTTCAACACAGACGAACCAGCGGCTCATTAAAAATCTGCTCTAAATCAGTGATCTTCGAAGCTGATGATGCGAAGGAGCCTATTTTAAAGGTATAATCTTCGTATTATTATCACGTTTCGCTGTTATGCTTTCATTTCTACAGTAATAAAACCTCTTTCCTGCAGATTCCCCTGAAAGACTGCGAAGGAATCTCGGCGCTGGAGGAACCGACACACAACCCGTTTATAGAGTAAGGCTGAGAACAACGACTCGATCACTTCTTCTGCTGTGCAGACCTTAATCATTATCTTTCTTTCTTTCTAACGCGTGTTTGCAGAAGTAAACCTGCCTGTATTCTTATAGAAACCAAGCAGGTGAGTGCGTCTCGGTTTCACTTCACTCTTTAATATCTGCAAAAGTTTCAATATTTAACCCTTTCTTGTCAGATTTATCTAATTAAAGAAGAAAATGCGGTTGCTCCATATAAATACGAAAGGGTGAGTTCATTTGTGTGTAAGAAAAGTTTGTTTTTAGTGTTGACACATTTCATAAACTTATTTATTATAATATATTTGTATTAATTGTTGCACGTTAGGGAGAAAGAAAGCTCACGTTCCAGTTGGAGGCATCCAGTAAAACGGAGGATGTTGTTCAGATGTTGTTACAGGTTTGCCTTTTTCTTTCTCTTGAGATCTGTGGATTTTCGTTTTAACCCTTTAACTGTCACCTTCCCGCTCTTTTTTTGTATCACATATTTTACTAATCATCATAAATCATGTATCATAAAAAAAAAATCATCCTGTGAAACCCGTTTTGAAATTGGACGTTGTGCTACCATGGAAACGGTACTCTATATTATTTTATCTGGCTCCTCCCCTAGTGGGCGTCATCAGGTTTCATATTACAACGTTTATTTTAACTACTTTATAATCAAAACCCTTTTCTAATCTTGACAAAACGCATATCGTCAGAAAGGTCTGAGTCTCAAGGTTCCAAATTATGCGACTATTTATTCATAGAAGTGATATTGTTAATATGTTACAGGAAAATGCATAAAACAAAATTCAATGGAATGCGTGTCACCCGGTGGATATTTTTGGTACAGCGCCTTAACAAAATCTCATAGGAACTTTAATATTTGTGATTTCAACTTCAAATTTGGAACACAGCTTGGTTAGACATACGGCTTTGATTTTATAGTAACTTTATAGTAAAAATTATTTATTAAAATATACATTTTGTATTTTTCACTCAGCAATAATCTGCTGAGTGTCTTCTTTAAAGGAGAACTCCGGTCAATTTTAACATTGAGCTCAATTTTTTGTAAATTTGGAGTGCTGTCAATACAGAGAACAACGACAAGAATCGGTGTTGCCTACACCGTGTTATCCTATTTTTAACATTTGCACCCTGTTGACTTGAATGGGGTCTAATTTTAAACCTGCTTTTATTTCTCTTATCATCCTTGATGTGTCATACAAGTGCCCAGCCATGTTGAGTGATTCCTTCAGAGTGAACACGAGTGAATCTGACTGCAGTAGATGTGAAAGATATTAATAAAAATGTTATATCAGCCAGTGCACAGACCTGTATTTACTTCCTGTTTTCGGTCGAAGTCCAAAGTAGTCGATTGTCGATTTCACGCGCGTGATCATAGTAACTAAACATATGCGCGTGAACTCGACAATCGACTCTGAAGGAATCCCTCAACATGGCTGGGCACATTTTAAAAAGAGGATAACACGGTGTAGGCAACACCGATTCTTGTCGTTGTTCTCTGTATTGACAGCACTCCAAATTTACTAAAAATTGAGCTCAATGTTAAAATTGACCGGAGTTCTCCTTTAAAGTCTAATTCCAAATCATTCATGAATTACAACCATTTTATTTTGTACAGTGATTTTCATGTCTATTCTCATACAGTAACATGTTAATAACTTCTGTTCTTACAGTTGCACAGAGCGTCGTGTCTGGATAAACTGGGCGACCAGACGGCAATGGTCAGTACTATCAAATACATTTCCAAACGTAATTATTTGCTTCCTTTTTTGAGATCTGTGTGTGATCTGTGTGTGATCTGTGTGTGATCTGTGTGTGATCTGTGTGTGATCTGTGTGTGATCTGATCTGTGTGTGTTTCTGCTGAAGATTGCTGCTATATTGCAGTCCCGGTTGGCAAGAACATGTTTTGATAAGAACGGGTAAGAGATTATTCATTCCTCCAGTTATTGATGATCTCAGAGTAGAAATATGTATTTGCCATATCCACAGGTTACCGTATTCAGATTGTTTGCAGTTGTGAATATAAAGCTTGTAGGGATGCACCGATATGAACATTTAGGCCGATACCGATAACCGATAATTCTTTGTTTAAATGCCGATAACCGATATATTGGCCGATAAATAAAAACATTTATGTAATTTTCTAGAGCCTGATTTCAAAAACAAAAGTCTCATTAAGACCCACGTCCCAAACACACAATTATGATGTTCTCATTATGATTTCACGGCATGACAGACTTGCGCTTTACTGTATTTTCCTTTTTTAAAAGTAATTGCAATCATAATTCAAGCAAACATCATGTTGAACAGTGCGTGTCTGGAGTCTGCGCTCACACCAAACGCCAATAGAGCGTCAAATGTGCATATATCGCGTCTGAGTATCACTTGAACATTTTGAATGCATTCGCGCGTTTAAAGCGAAATGGACGTGCGTAAAAAGCAAGCGTTTGTAGCGAAATTGACGCGCGTCCGAGGCGAAATCCGCTTCTTGTGGGAGGGGCCAGTGCAGGCGGTTCTGTTTGCAAGAAAGGCAGCGAAATGTAAAAATACTACTGTTATTGTGTCACGAAATGTAGTTTTAAGAGTTGTTCAGTCGAGAATGTAGTTGTTTAAAGCTCAAATCTGTGGTTTGTTTATAAAGATAGCGCCTATTTTAAAAATTGTGATCTGAGGTTTCGGAGTTGTGAGATCCAGGCGATCAGCGGCGCTCAGCGGCGCTCAGCGCTCATGTAACCCGCCTGACCTCGGCTAGTCCTCCTGACGTCTGCCGCTGGTAAACCAGACATGTTTAAATTCACAATCTATAGCTTCGGTTCTATTATATGAAACATATAAGTTAAAATACATTAATGACTCGTTATAACGAAGGTCAAACAACTTCTTTAATTAGCGTTATGTGAGTTTTTCTTCATCTCACTCAGAAATGTGGCCTACGACTGCAAGTGTTCAGTGTCACATTCATAGTTAACATCTGAACAATGCCATTCCTTCTTTCACGTGGGCATTTAGTCATATTACAAAATCATTTATTGAGGCCAAACATATAAAATGACATTATAATCTGAAAAGCAGGCCTGACCCCGTTTATCACGTCACTTCACCACGTGACAGCAGCAAGCAGGCTCCTGATTGGTTAACGCGGCGCGAATTGACACCAAAGTAAAAAAATTTCAAGTCGGGCATCAGACGTGAATTTGCGTCAAACGCGTATATGCACAAAGCACCACTCACACGTGTCGCGCCAGACGCTCAATTCGCCTAATTCGTGCATCAATTCGCGTCATTCGCGCAAACTGGACGGGGGAATGAGGCGACTTCGCGTCTACAGGACCTCCAGACGCACGTAAACATGTCTTTACATTGACTTAACATTGAAATCACTCGCGCCAGACGCTCTATTCCTATCAGGAGGAGATAATACATTATTTATCGGCTTTAATATATCGGTACCGATATGGTGGCCGATATATCGTGCATCCCTACTCATTAAATTCAAGTTTCAAGTTTAATTATTTTATAAAGCACATTTAAAACAGTCACAAGACTGTCCAAAGTGCTGTACAAGACAAATAAATACATATCCTAAATATACACACTTTAATACACACAAATATAATATAATATACACATGTAAGAAAAATTTGTGTAAAAAAAAATAAAAAATCAATACCCCAGAAAAAAACAAATACGTTTTTAAATGAGACTTACAAATGGTTGAAACTGAAAAGCGTGTGTTCTCTCTGTGGCGGTCAGCTTGCAGGACGTGAGCGAGCGCCTGCACATGGAGTGTGTGGCGGAGACGGTTTCTCCTCTGGTGACGAACGCGGGTCACGTGTGCATCACCGATCGCAGTCTCTACTTCCAGCCTCTGAACGGCTATCCGGTGCGTCTCCTCCTCCTGTGTGACACGAGTGTCTGTGTGTGTGTTCATTACGCTGTGTGTGGAATTTTTAACCTAAATTCACACAGATTTATAACCTAATCTTCCTTGCATGCAGATTCATTTTTGTAAACATTTTTTTAAGAACAATTGTTTCAAACATTAATGCACTTTAAAAAGTGAACGTTATTTAATTTCAATAAAAGATGTGATGCTTGATTTGGTTTATATGATTGCGCCCTCTTGTGGGCTTAGAAGACAACACTGTACTAAGTTCCTCTAACATTAAGTACCGGTATTGCCTTCCGAATTCGACTATAATTCAATGCTAATATTTAAGACAGTTAAATCTTTTCAGCCATTTTGACAGTCCTTCTCTGGTTCTTGTGTGTGTTTCTGTGTTCCTGAAAGGATTCAGTGGTTCAGATCGAGTTACACAGCGTGAGACGCATCTACAAACGCAGACACGGACTGAGGCCTTTGGTGAGCGATGAGACTCATTCTTCTATCCGTTCTTCAGTTTTGTGTCTGTTATTTACCGTGTGTGTGTGTGTGTGTGTGTGTGTGTGTGTGTGTGTGTGTGTGTGTGTGTGTGTGTGTGAGATCAGGGCCTGGAGGTGTTTTGCACA
>NC_136877.1:1012271-1032271 GCF_949152265.1 Phoxinus phoxinus
GTTTTATATATTTACGGTAGGACATTTACTTAATATCTTCATGGAACATGATCTTAATATCCTCATGATTTTTGGCATAAAAGAAAAAATAGATAATTTTGACCCGTACAATGTATAGTTGCTATTGCCACAGATATACCCGTGCGGCTCCAGACTGGGTCTGTGGTCCAGGGTCACATGTATACAGTATATATGCAGTTAATGACTCTTCTTTATAATGCTGTGCGCTTGTGAGTGCAGTGTTGGAGAGACGTGGAAGAACTGTCTAGAGGGAGGCACAGATTTCAAAGAGGTGAGTGTGTTACAAACACAACGCCAGCCTTTTATTGAGCATATCGCAATACTGATGTTTATATCGCAATACTAATGTTTATATCGCAATACTGATGTTTATATCGCAATACTGATGTTTATATCGCAATACTGATGTTTATATCGCAATACTGATGTTTATATCGCAATACTGATGTTTATATCGCAATACTAATGTTTATATCGCAATACTGATGTTTATATCGCAATACTGATGTTTATATCGCAATACTGATGTTTATATCGCAATACTAATGTTTATATCGCAATACTGATGTTTATATCGCAATACTGATGTTTATATCGCAATACTGATGTTTATATCGCAATACTAATGTTTATATCGCAATACTGATGTTTATATCGCAATACTGATGTTTATATCGCAATACTAATGTTTATATCGCAATACTGATGTTTATATCGCAATACTGATGTTTATATCGCAATACTGATGTTTATATCGCAATACTGATGTTTATATCGCAATACTGATGTTTATATCGCAATACTGATGTTTATATCGCAATACTAATCTTTATATCGCAATACTGATGTTTATATCGCAATACTAATGTTTATATCGCAATACTAATGTTTATATCGCAATACTGATGTTTATATCGCAATACTGATGTTTATATCGCAATACTAATGTTTATATCGCAATACTGATGTTTATATCGCAATACTAATGTTTATATCGCAATACTGATGTTTATATCGCAATACTGATGTTTATATCGCAATACTAATGTTTATATCGCAATACTAATGTTTATATCGCAATACTGATATTTATATCACAATACTGATATTTATATCGCAATACTGATGTTTATATCGCAATACTGTATTAAAGGGTAACTAAACCCCTGGTCAGAGCCTGACTCCACCCACTGGCAATATTTGAAAAATGCTGGAAAAGTGGGCAGAGCCCAACGGACGAACCGAGGGCGGGGCTGAGCGGGTGATTGACAGACCCGCAGTGATTGACAGCTGCTGTCAGACTCGCTAAGATGGAGAGTGACGCAAGTAGCTTTGCAACAGAGCGGTCATTTAAAGTCGAGGACTTTTCTCCCCCACCTTCCCCTGAAGTGGAGGAATTGTCTGTGGACACAGAGCTAAAATCATATCAATTCGAGCCGCTAGCTCAAACTGCGGTGTCGCATCGCATTAACTCCCGCATCGCGATCGGCATCCGACGATGCTAGCAAAGCAGCCGCGCAAGAGAGAATGGGTCCAGTATCTGAGTGGATTATTATTACTATTGACCTACGTTAAGCATATTTTGCCGATATGTGAAAAAAAATATCCAGCAAAACGCGCCGGCGGTTGTGGAGTCCATGCAGGAAGAGCAGCGTTTGGCACACAAGTGCATGTTAACACTGGCGCCTAATTTCTAAGTCTGGGGGAAAGTTATGCAGTCCAGCAGTGCTGTTGCAACCGGCAACACTACACCTATACCAGCCTAACCACTGTACTAAATACAGATAAAGCTAATGCTAAAAATCTACACTATCCTAACTGATGCAATACTATGGTACTAACTAACTATGCTTCTAACAACACTAACAACTATGCTAAATAACTACCTAGGCTACACAAAATAATCTAAATAACTATAAATGCTATGCTAACTAGATGCTAAAATACGCTATCCTGATCGTTTTCAAAACTCGTAATTCCAATTTCCAGCTCCTGACTCACAGTGGTTTTGACGGAACCAGATGCTTTTATACCAGCGGCTGCCAGGGGCGTGGTGAGCTCGCAGCGTCACAGAGTACCCTACGTCAGAGAGTACCCCTGCTTCAGGAGATTCCGTTTAACCTGAAGAGGGCAGCACTCAGACGTTTTTACACCATATATTTGAAAATTAAAACACTTTATACTCAAATGTTAAAAAAAGTACTCGAATCAATGAACAGCATTTATGAAGCTCCATTCGTACAGATCATTAACTAAAAAAAGTTGGTTTAGTGTTTAGTTACCCTTTAAAGTCCCCCTGTGTTTAAAATCCAGCTTTAATGTTGTTTATATGTCTCTCTGGTGTTTTTAACAGGGACTTAAAGTGCTTGAATTAGATTTTTTAATTAGAATTAATTAGACATATTTATGAAAAGTGCTTCAATTATTGAAAGACAATATTTGTGAAATTACTGTTTATTGATAAAACAAAATTTTCAGGCAACATAGCACTGCATCGCGTCTAATATAGATATAGAGCCGTTTCGCTTGGCTATGAAAGTTTATATAAATATCCAAATATATGATGCAGCTTTTATTCTTCAAGTCAATCATAAATTCATGAGATCAAAACATTTAATAAGGAAAGCGATATCTATGTCATAGTCTCCTTTCATTGGTTAAAGTTTCAACTGTCATTGCATCCGCTGCACTTTATTTGTACCATTTTGTTTTATCAGTTTATTTTTTATTTACCTTATTTAGATTTAGAAAGATAATCAAGATATCGTTTGATAAGATTTTCTTGAAAACTAAAAAAAGTAGTGTTCGAAAAGTCCTTGAAAGTCTTGGAATTTCATAAGTATCTGTATGAACCCTGTTATTAATCTGCTTTAACACACACCATGTGTAAGTTCATAAGTGGACAGCATTGCTGAGTATTTTCTCCTTAAAACTCTCAAAGACAGTCTCAAAAACACGGTTTGAAATCGCTGGTGTTTCTGACGTCACACACTACCTTGTAACCAATCAGATCAACGTGTGATCGTCACCCAGTGGATCTCTGAGTGAGTGAGTGGAGGCGGGGCTCATTTGCATATTCATAGAACCGCACATACTAAATGAGGCAAGGGTGTCGAGTTACATTCAAGATATTTTAAGAAATTTTTCAAGGAAATAAACTTTTAAATATGTAATTTTTGTGATCAAACGTGAGTTTTTAAGGGATTAAAATTATTAACTTAAATTTATTAATTACAAATTATGAATTAATTATTAATTAGGGGGACTTTAATAATTCTGTGTGCTAAGTAGGGCTGCACGATTAATCACAATAAAACCGCACGTGATTTGGCCTTACTGTGTTTTATTTTTGACCTTGCAATAGGATATTTGATGTGTGTGTGTGTGTGTGTGTGTGTGTGTGTGTGTGTGTGTGTGTGTGTGTGTGTGTGTGTGTGTGTGTGTGTGTGTGTGTGTGTGTGTGCAGCTGATTCCTGAGTTCTATGGAAGTGACAGCAGTTTCCTGAAGAATCTGCTGGGTCTGGATCTGGGCCGGAGGCAGGGAGGAGGACGAGTGGAAGGCGTTGATCTTCCTCCGTGGGCATCAGGTGCACATGCGCTCTTCTGCCCCTCATGACTACACGACGCTCGATGTCGTGACTCGAAAATGGGCGTCGGGACGCAAAAATCAATTGTTTTATCTCGTATAGTGTGTTGGATTTCTTTCTTTTTGGGGGCTTTTCCGACGACAGCCGATGCAGAACGCATCTCTCCTGTAGCCATTGTTCGTTTGCGCTCTTGTGTCCGTAAGTTAGCCGCTAGTTCCGCCATTAAAGACGGCAAGATATGCAGCTACTGCGTGAACACTCATGAATCCTGTAGCAGATCTCGGCAGGTGGAGCTGGGGAGGGGGAGGGGCTCACAGGAACTCAAACACTGAAACGGACCATTTAAATGTGAGCAAGCGTCTCATTGGCTGCCGGATCAGCAGAGCCAATCAGCTGGTGTCGTGCGGGAATGATGTGATTGCATGTAAAACACGCCCTCTAGTGACTGAACCCGGTATTTCTTTAAAACTATAGTCCCTTTGATTGGGAAAATGTTCATATTAAGATATGTGTAGCTTTTATCAGTCTTATTAGCTGGAAATGTCCAGATCTGGGGCGAATTCACTATTTAATCTTATTAAGACTTACGGTTTCCACTAAACAGAGGATCAAAATCAAATAGACTTTCTTTGAAGGCGCCAACACTTTTATACAATAACTAGCAACTAGCTTAGGACATTTTAACATGTTAGCACCACGTTAAATTATGTTAGCAACATGTTAAATCATGCTAGCAACATGTTTAAACATGCTTCTAACATGCAAATTCATGTTAAAACTTGTTAGCAACATGGTAAATCGTGTTAGCAATATGTTAAATCATGCTATCGATGTGCTCATTCATGTTAGCAACATGCTAAAACATGTTAGCAACATGTCAGCAATTGGTAAGACATGTGAACAATGTGTTAAAACATGTTACCATCAAGTTAAATCATACTAGCAACGTGCTAATTAATGCTAGCAATGTGTTAAATTGTTATATTATGCTAACAAAAAGATAAAACACTATCAACATGCTTAATCATGGTAGCAATGTGTTTAAACATGCGAGTACATGCTAATTCGTGTTAGAAACATGTTAAAACATGTTAAATCGTGTTAGCAACATGCCAAAACATGTTAGCAATTGATAAGACATGTTAGTAACATGTTAATTCATGCTAGCAGTGTATAAAAACATGCTACAATCATGTTAGCAAAATGCTAAATAATGCTAAGACGTGCTAACAACATGATAAAACTTGCTAGGAAGCTTATTAACTTTTAAGCAAGGCTTTGTCAAGCCAACATTTAACTGTGTTTCTCTGTAACTCTGCAATACGCTGTGTGTGTCACATGCGCAGACCCGGAAGACTTCCTGCAGAAACAGCGTCTGGCTCTGGAGAGTCCGTGTGTGTCTGAACACCTGCACGAGTGGATCGACCTGATCTTCGGATACAAGCAGAAGGGCAGCGAGGCCGTGGCCAGCCAGAACGGTACAACAACACGGACATTATACACAATATGAAGGATTGGCTTGTTATTCATATTATCTTATGTCTGCCGTATTGCAGTTTTCCATCCGTTAACATATGAGGGAGGAGTCGACTGCGATAGGTAACTTCAATCTCTCTCTCTCGCTCTCTCTCTCTCTCTCTCTCTCTCTCTCTCTCTCTCTCTCTCTCTCTCTCTCTCTCTCTCTCTCTCTCTCTCTCTCTCTCTCTAATTAACCCTTGTGCGACCTTGTGGACACTTTTGTCTCTTTCAGTTTTGTGTTGATTATTTTGCCTGTGTTATTAATGCCAACTGCATATATTTTGGCACAGGTGTGTATTTATATTGGAAGTTTACTATTTCACCCCCATTTCCCTTTAAAAAACCTATTTTGCACTAGAAACACAAACCAGTTCCACTCAGGAACAACATAGTTTTCTTCTGGGGCTTTTATTCTGTTGGCAAAGCTTCAAAATAACAAATCTTGCCATTTTCTCAGGTTTGGCCTTTAAAGCTTTATTCCTGTTTTCTGCTTCTGCATATTACAGCGCCGATTGGATAAATTGTTGCGCTCAAACACACTCTCTCTGAAAGCTCATTTTTTGAGATATCAACCTCAAATTTCGAACACGACTTGTTTAGATTTATGGCTTTGATTTTTTTTTTTTTTTTTTTTGCCGTCTTAGAGTTCAACATGTTTCATAAAATATATATTTTATATAAAATAATGTTCATAACTTTTTTGGTTTCACTTTTTTTTCTTCTTCAACAATAATCTGCCACGGGTCGTCTTTAAAATGAGACCAAACCTCAGTCTGCGCTCCCGAGCTTCAAACGTTTATGAGTTTTTTGACACATTTTTTTGTGTTTGTGTAAAAAAGTGTAATTTTTTTTTTTTTTTTTTGGGTTTTTCAAAGTAAACAGCATTAACAGTAATGAATAAATAGAGCATTAACAATAACCAGTTGAAGAAAAATGTTTTAAGTGAAATTAAATAAAAGTGAAGAAGAAAAAAATACAGAATTACAATATTATCATGGGAGCATTTAATCAATGCCAAGACAGTTATAAGGAATTGTCCAGTAAGTGTAACTGGTTTTACTCGATGCTCAAGAGTTAAATAGCTCATCGATCTGATTTTCTTTGTGTGTTATATTTGCCAGTGTACATGATGCCGGTGTGTGTGTGTGTGTGTGTGTGTTCCTGCAGTATTGAGGACCCGGATCAGAAGATAGCCATGCTAACTCAAATCCTGGAGTTTGGCCAGACGCCGCGGCAGCTCTTCATCACTCCTCATCCTCAGAGGATCACTCCTCGCTTCCACAGCCTGTCAGCGACCGTCAGCCTCAGCAGCTGCGAGCTCTCGCCAGGTACCGACACACACCACACGGGGCAGCACATGGTGCCGGATCTGTGTGCGCTAACATTACTGACACAGAAAAAGAAGAAAAAAAGAAAAATCGGTTGTTGGTGGGAACTACAAATCAGCCATGATGCAAAATAACACAGCAATGAAGGGGTTAATCTCAATTTCTTGCTAAATTGTAATGTTTGATTGTAATCATAATGCAAAACCTGATACTTATCTTACAGAAAAATATCTAAACCTTGACAAAAAGTAGTCTAAATGTAAATCTAAATGCAAAACCTGATAAAAGTAAGACATTATGTCAACTAGCGAATCCAAAAGTCTCTGTGTGTTTATAGGGAGTCACACACTATGACATGTTCTCACTTAAAACGTGTATTTGTAAAGGCCCTCTCTCTATTTTAATCTGAAACGCAGTGTCTCCTAGCATGGACTCGTTCGAGGACCTGACCGAGGAGAGCAGGAGAATGTCCTGGAGCAACATGAACAAGCTTGTGCTGCAGTCTTGCCACAAAATACACAAGGAGTGAGTGTGTGTGTGTGTGTGTGTGTGTGTGTGAGACAGTCTAACAGAAGTATGGACAAAACCTGTGTGTGTGTGTGTGTGTGTGTGAGACAGTCTAACAGAAGTATGGACAAAACCTGTGTGTGTGTGTGTGTGTGAGACAGTCTAACAGAAGTATGGACAAAACCTGTGTGTGTGTGTGTGTGAGACAGTCTAACAGAAGTATGGACAAAACCTGTGTGTGTGTGTGTGTGTGTGTGTGTGTGTGTGTGTGTGTGTGTGTGTGTGTGTGTGTGTGTGTGTGTGTGTGTGTGTGTGTGTGTGTGTTTGAGAACCGATGTTAGCGAGAGCTGCTTCTGACGCCGGGGTTGTGCTTCTGCAGGGCCGTGACGGGCATTGCTGTGACCCTCAGTGGAGATGCCATCTTCTCCACTTCTCAAGGTCAGGAATCCCTCCGTTGTTCAGCCTCAAGCCTGTGATCATCTGAGATTGATTTTTCAGAACTGTAATATACTGTTAGCACAATGCTAACATGTTCCTCGTGCTTATAGAATAAATTAGCACATTGCTTGCATGTTTTAACATGTTGCTAACATGATATAGCACATTGCTAGCATGAATTAACTAATTTGTAGCATGTTAGCATTATTTAGCACATTGTTAGCATGTTGCTTACATGATTTAACACATTGTTAACATGCTTCCAGCATAAATTAGCACATTGCTTGCATGTTTTAACATGTTGCTACCATGAATTAGCATATTGCTAGCATGAATTAACCCATTTGTAGCATGTTAGCATTATTTCGCACATTGTTAGCATGTTACTTACATGATTTAACACATTGTTTACATGCTTCCAGCATAAATTAGCACACATGTTTTAACGTGTTGCTAACATGATATAGCATATTGCTAGCATGGTTCTACTATGAATTAGCAGATTGCTAGCATGGTTCTACCATGAATTAGCAGATTGCTAGCATGAATTTACCCATTTGTAGCATGTTGTTAGCTTTATTTAGCACATTGCTTGAATGTTGCTAACATGATTTAACACATTTTTAAGCATGACTTTGCACATTGTTAACATGTATTAGCAAAGAATTAGCACATTGCTAACATATTGCTAGCATGGATTAACACATTTGTAGCATGTTGCTAGCATGATTTAGCACATTGTTTGCATGTTTCTGCATATTAACATGTTTTAGGACATTGTTAACATGTTTCTAGCATGACTTTGCACATTGTTAACATGTTTAACATGTATTAGCAATAAATTAGCACATTGCTAGTATGTTTACCATGAATTAACACATGTTTTATCCTCACGTAGACTCTACACTGAAGATGTTCTCCAAAGAGAATGGCCTGCAAAGAAGCGTGTCCTTCTCCAACATGGTAAGCTCTTTAGCGAAGACGCAGTGGCCCCAAAAAGTATTGGATACATGAGCTACACTTAAAAAATAATCTTGTTTAATTGCATTAGACGCGCGCGTTATACACTTTCCCCCCCAGTGGTTTTCAACTGCAGGGTTTTGAAGACGCTCTCCTGAGCTGGTAAATTTGAAAAGCTGTTGTACGCGTTTAAACAGATGTATTCGAAAATGACACGTTTAGTCACGTGACGCGTATTTATACCCATATATCTGTGGCTGTATCGGAAATGTTGTGACTGCTATTCACTTTCGTAGTGTCGTTAAAAGTTAAATGATATTTTGTGAAATTAAATTAATAGTTTACGTTTGGAACCAACGGCGCTGAAAAAGTGGGCGGGAACTAATGCACTGTATTATTAGGCTGCTGTCACTTTAAGACTGAATGCATGGATCAGAAATAGCTGACCAATCACAGCACACTGGGCCAGCTGACCAATCACAGCACACTGGGCCAGCTGACCAATCACAGCACACTGGGCCAGCTGACCAATCACAACACACTGGACCAGCTGACCAATCACAGCACACTGGGCCAGCTGACCAATCACAACACACTGGACCAGCTGACCAATCACAGCACACTGGGCCAGTTAACCAATCACAGCACACTGAGCCAGCTGACCAATCACAGCACACCGGGCCAGCTGACCAATCACAGCACACTGGGCCAGTTAACCAATCACAGCACACTGAGCCAGCTGACCAATCACAACACACTGGACCAGCTGACCAATCACAGCACACTGGGCCAGTTAACCAATCACAGCACACTGAGCCAGCTGACCATTTACAGCACACTGGGCCAGCTGACCAATCACAGCACACTGGGCCAGCTGACCAATCACAGCACACTGGGCCAGCTGACCAATCACATCACACAACGGACCAGCTGACCAATCACAGCACACTGGGCCAGTTAACCAATCACAGCACACTGAGCCAGCTGACCATTTACAGCACACTGGGCCAGCTGACCAATCACAGCACACTGGGCCAGCTGACCAATCACAGCACACTGGGCCAGCTGACCAATCACAGCACACTGGGCCAGCTGACCAATCACAGCACACTGGGCCAGCTGACCAATCACAGCACACTGGGCCAGCTGACCAATCACAGCACACTGGGCCAGCTGACCAATCACAGCACACTGAGCCAGCTAACCAATCACAGCACACTGAGCCAGCTGACCAATCACAGCACACTGAGCCAGCTGACCAATCACAGCACACTGGGCCAGCTGACCAATCACAGCACACTGGGCCAGCTGACCAATCACAGCACACTGGGCCAGCTGACCAATCACAGCACACTGGGCCAGCTGACCAATCACAGCACACTGGGCCAGCTGACCAATCACAGCACACTGGGCCAGCTGACCAATCACAGCACACTGGGCCAGCTGACCAATCACAGCACACTGAGCCAGCTGACCAATCACAGCACACTGAGCCAGCTGACCAATCACAGCACACTGAGCCAGCTGACCAATCACAGCACACTGGGCCAGCTGACCAATCACAGCACACTGGGCCAGCTGACCAATCACAGCACACTGAGCCAGCTAACCAATCACAGCACACTGAGCCAGCTGACCAATCACAGCACACTGGGCCAGCTGACCAATCACAGCACACCGGGCCAGCTGACCAATCACACGAGGCGCTAACTCAGAGTGGCGAGAGAGGAGCTGTAATAATGTAAAATATGTGAAAAATAATATGTGTTTTTAACACTCAAGCATGAAAACGTTCTAGCACACCCCAACAGAACTAAATCAAGACTTTGCGAAAAGCCACAATGGGACCTTTAAGACACACTCACTGCCTTATAGAGAATACTTTACTCTGTTTACTCTGTAAACAACAGCACATTACCTAAGAGCTGATTGGCCTCTCCTAAACTCACTCCTGACCTGTGCCTGCAGGCGCTGTCCTCCTGCCTGATGCTGCCCGCTGATGAGGTCGTCGTGTGCTCGTCCTGGGACAATAATGTGTAAGAGTTCTACAGGACCACAGTCCCGTCCCTGTAATACCTCCAGTTAACACACTCCTCATCCTCATCCTCATCCTCATCCTGTCCCTGTCCCTGTCCCTGTCCTGTCCTGCCCTGTCCTGTCCTGTCCTGTGCTCCAGGTACTTCTACTCCGTAGCTTACGGACGCCGGCAGGAGACGCTGATGGGTCACGATGACGCGGTCAGCCGCGTGTGCTGGAGGGACGACAGGCTTTACACGGCGTCCTGGGACTCCACCGTTAAGGTGTCGCTCGCACAACATTTACAGATGACCAAACCTGTGTACTCGGGGCTACACATTTAATCATGTTTATCCAGATGTGCGCATTTCAGGAACATCTTCAGAAACATTATAGTTCCATATTCAGTAACACTTAAACCTTGATATATAATGCATTATAAAAGTGTTTTTAACGCATTGATTATGCCTTGTGATGCACCGTATTATGCAGTTTGTGGGCTCATGAATAATTGTAACCACAGTTATAATACATTATAATACTTATCTATTTATAGAACACACCTTTAGAAAGTGTAATGCATGAAAACAACCGATTTCAGTTTGTTTGCATGAGTTATGAGCTTCAGACGAACTGCATCGAGTAATTAAGACATGTTTAGAGTACTTCAGACAGAACAGATGAAGGAATATGAATATCATCACTAGGAATATGATTTATTGCTGATGAGTTTTGACCAGTTGGTGGTGCTGTCGCCGTGATCGGTGTCGTTTGTTCTCTGTGTGACTCCAGGAATCAGTCAAGACCAGTTTTATTAAAATAGCCTAAATTAACCAAAAACTATGAGGATTTATGTATTTTTATTTCATTATATATTTTGTTGTCTCTACTTTTCTGGTATTCAGCGCATGATGCGGATGACACATAGCGAGTTTACTACAAATATGCTTATACATTCATAAAATAAGGCATTTTACGGCATAATTCAAGATGGCCGACAGCAAATGGTCGATATGGGAGAATTGGTTATTGTTCGACTCGGCAATCTGCACTGAATCAAGATAATTTTATGATTTTTGGGAAACCGTTCAGCAGTTATGAGCAAAAATAGCCATTTCTCATTCTCCGGACCGCCTCATTATTCTAAACCAGTCTATCAAACGCTTCTGCTTTTAACAAACGTAAGTGCAACTTTGGACAGTTGGTGGCGCTAGAGGGAATGAGCTAGAGACTGCACATTTGGTGTGGTGTGTGTTCAGACTATCTTCTGTTTGTGTACCAAATATCATCATTCTCCCACAAGCGGTTCTGCCATAGACTCAACGCAGGAGACGAAGAACGACGGATATAATAGATGATAACAAGGAATCTGCAATATATCATAATTAGTGCTGGGCAGGGATGAATCAAAATCCAAAATACACATACATGCGTGTGTATATCTTTAAGAAAAATTTGTTATTTATATATAATATATGTATAAATATATATATACTTTATATACATGCAAATATTTATTAAACATGTACATGCATATGTGTACTTATATATGTGACCCTTGACTACAAAACCAGTCACATAGGTCAATTTATGAAATTGAGATTTATACATCATCTGAAAGCTGAATAAATAAGCTTTCCATTGACGTATGGTTTGTTATGATAGGACAATATTAGAAAATCTGGAATCTGAGGAGCAAAAAAAAGTAAACATTGAGAAAATCTCCTTTAAAGTTGTGCATTTATGTTCACGATTGTGCTGCATTCACTCACACAAATACATGTTTTATATATTTACGGCAGGACATTTACTAAATATCTTCATGGAACATGATCTTAATATCCTCATGATTTTTGGCATAAAAGAAAAATGGATGATTTTGACCCATACGCTGTATAGTTGCTATTGCCACAGATACACCCGTGCGACTCCAGACTGGGTCACACACACACACATATATATATATATATATATATATATATATATATATATATATATATATATATATAATATATATACAAAATAATTATACACAGTACACGCATTTATGTAAACAAACTTTATTTTGGATGTGAGTAATTGTTGCCCGGCACTAATTATAATGCATTTTAACTTTGGTTACAATTATTTCTGAACATGATAAATAATGATTTATTATTGAGCACATATTCCACTACTGCTCTCTGCACATGGAGATAATCCGCTGTGTTCTCCGTCCTCCGCAGATCTGGAAGTGTGTAGCAGCCGACGTCTCCAGCAACAAGCGCTCCGGCTTCGACCCGCTGGCTGAGTTCGAGCACGAGGCCGGGGTTTGTGCCGAGCAATCTCTCAAAACTCATCAATATGTATATTGTTGTACAACTTACAGCAACAGTAGAGATGGGACACTTTACAATAATCCATCAGTTAACATGAACTGAGAGTGAACAATACTTCTACAGCATTTATTAATCTCAGTTCATATTAATGTCAACATTTACTAATACGGTATTAAAATCAAAGGTTAACATTAGTTAATGCACTGTGAACTAACATGAACAAACACTGAACAGCTTTATGTTTATTAACTAACATTAACAAAGATTAATAAATACTGTATAAAATGTATTGCTCATTGTTAGTTGATGCTAGTTAACCTTATTGTTAAAGTGTTACCAAAGTCTCTAAACCCCGCTATTTACACCGTGAGATTTTATTGAATCCTTTAAAGGGGCGATACCGATAACATTAAAGATAAACATATATCGGCCGATACCGATAACATTAAAGATAAACATGTATCGGCCGATACCGATAACATTAAAGATAAACATGTATCGGCCGATACCGATAACATTAAAGATAAACATATATCGGCCGATACCGATAACATTAAAGATAAACATATATCGGCCGATACCGATAACATTAAAGATAAACATATATCGGCCGATACCGATAACATTAAAGATAAACGTATATCGGCCGATACCGATAACATTAAAGATAAACGTATATCGGCCGATACGATAACATTAAAGATAAACATATATCGGCCGATACGATAACATTAAAGATAAACATGTATCGGCCGATACCGATAACATTAAAGATAAACATGTATCGGCCGATACGATAACATTAAAGATAAACATATATCGGCCGATACGATAACATTAAAGATAAACATGTATCGGCCGATACCGATAACATTAAAGATAAACATGTATTGGCCGATACCGATAACATTAAAGATAAACATGTATCGGCCGATACCGATAACATTAAAGATAAACATATATCGGCCGATACCGATAACATTAAAGATAAACATATATCGGCCGATACCGATAACATTAAAGATAAACGTATATCGGCCGATACCGATAACATTAAAGATAAACGTATATCGGCCGATACGATAACATTAAAGATAAACATATATCGGCCGATACGATAACATTAAAGATAAACATATATCGGCCGATACGATAACATTAAAGATAAACATATATCGGCCGATACCGATAACATTAAAGATAAACATATATCGGCCGATACGATAACATTAAAGATAAACATATATCGGCCGATACGATAACATTAAAGATAAACATATATCGGCCGATACGATAACATTAAAGATAAACATATATCGGCCGATACGATAACATTAAAGATAAACATATATCGGCCGATACGATAACATTAAAGATAAACATATATCGGCCGATACCAATAACATTAAAGATAAACATATATCGGCTGATACCGATAACATTAAATATAAACATATATCGGCTGATACCGATAACATTAAAGATAAACATATATCGGCTGATACCGATAACATTAAATATAAACATATATCGGCCGATACCGATAACATTAAATATAAACATATATCGGCCGATACCGATAACATTAAAAATAAACATATATCGGCTGATACCAAAGACATTAAAGATTAACATATATCGGCTGATACCGATGACATTAAATATAAACATATATCGGCTGATACCGATAACATTAAAGATAAACATATATCGGCTGATACCGATAACATTAAAGATAAACATATATCGGCCGATACGATAACATTAAAAATAAACATATATCGGCTGATACCGATAACATTAAAAATAAACATATATCGGCTGATACCGATAACATTAAAGATAAACATATATCGGCCGATACCGATAACATTAAAGATAAACATGTATCGGCCGATACCGATAACATTAAAGATAAACATATATCGGCTGATACCGATAACATTAAAGATAAACATATATCGGCTGATACCGATAACATTAAAGATAAACATATATCGGCTGATACCGATAACATTAAAGATAAACATATATCGGCTGATACCGATAACATTAAAGATAAACATATATCGGCTGATACCGATAACATTAAAGATAAACATATATCGGCTGATACCGATAACATTAAAAATAAACATATATCGGCTGATACCGATAACATTAAAAATAAACATATATCGGCTGATACCGATAACATTAAAGATAAACATATATCGGCTGATACCGATAACATTAAAGATAAACATATATCGGCTGATACCGATAACATTAAAGATAAACATATATCGGCTGATACCGATAACATTAAAGATAAACATGTATCGGCTGATACCGATAACATTAAAGATAAACATGTATCGGCTGATACCGATAACATTAAAGATAAACATGTATCGGCTGATACCGATAACATTAAAGATAAACATATATCGGCCGATACCGATAACATTAAAGATAAACATGTATCGGCCGATACCGATAACATTAAAGATAAACATATATCGGCTGATACCGATAACATTAAAGATAAACATATATCGGCTGATACCGATAACATTAAAGATAAACATATATCGGCTGATACCGATAACATTAAAGATAAACATATATCGGCTGATACCGATAACATTAAAGATAAACATATATCGGCTGATACCGATAACATTAAAGATAAACATATATCGGCTGATACCGATAACATTAAAAATAAACATATATCGGCTGATACCGATAACATTAAAAATAAACATATATCGGCTGATACCGATAACATTAAAGATAAACATATATCGGCTGATACCGATAACATTAAAGATAAACATATATCGGCTGATACCGATAACATTAAAGATAAACATATATCGGCTGATACCGATAACATTAAAGATAAACATGTATCGGCTGATACCGATAACATTAAAGATAAACATGTATCGGCCGATACTAATTTAAAGTGCAATATTCCTATTAGGAATTGTCAGTGTGAACACACACTACTCACACTATTGATACTACAGAACAGCAGAGAGTAGTGCATATAGTGCATAAGTGTGTGAATTGTGACGCACGTTTTGTTCTCCTGTTTGTAACATATGCCTTTATATTATTTTGTATTATGAAATGTTACCGTTTATCTAATGTGTGTATTGTGTGTATACACACACACATGTGCGCAGGTCAACTCTTTAGACCTGAGTCCTGCGGGAACACTGATGGCGACGGGAACTAAAGAAGGAACTCTCACTGTGTGGGACCTGACCAGTCCTGTGCCTCTCAACCAGCTCTCCTGCCATACTGGGAGGATCCACCAGCTGGCCTTCAGTCCTGGTGTGTGTGTGTGTGTGTGTGTGTGTGTGTGTGTGTGTGTGTGGGACCTGACCAATCCTGTGCCCCTCAACCAGCTCTCCTGCCATACTGGGAGGATCCACCAGCTGGCCTTCAGTCCTGGTGTGTGTGTGTGTGTGTGTGTGTGTGTGTGTGTGTGTGTGTGTGTGTGTGTGTGTGTGTGTGTGTGTGTGTGTGTGTGTGTGTGTGTGTGTGGTTTCTCACAGTGTGTGTGTGTGTGTGTGTGGTTTCTCAATGTGTGTGTGTGTGTGTGTGTGTGCGTGTGAGTGTGTCTGTGAGAGTGAGTGTGAGAGTGAGTCTTGTGTGGTTTCTCACACTGTGTGTGTGTGTGTGTGTGTGTGTGAGTCTTGTGCGGTTTCTCACACTGTGTGTGTGTGTGTGTGTGTGTGTTCAGACAGCAGGCATATCCTGAGTGTTGGCGAGGACTCGTGTCTGGCGGTGACAGATGTGCAGACAGGAATGCTCATCGCTACTGTACACGCCGAGCAGGAGCAGAGGTGACCACAACACACACTAGAGCTGATACACACACACATGCATGTTTATGTTTAATAAAAATGTGTTATTTATATATAAAAGTCTCAGTCTCGGTTGTGTAACGTGTGTTGTGCCTGTAGGTGTTTCTGCTGGGATGGAAACACTGTGTTGTCTGGAGGGACGTCAGGAGATCTCAGTGTGTGGAACCTCCTCAGCAGCAGAGTCACACACACCATCCCCGCCGCTCACTCAGGTACACACACACACACACACACACACACACACACACACACACACACACACACACCTCCTCAGCAGCAGAGTCACACACACCATCCCCGCCGCTCACTCAGGTACACACACACACACACACACACACACACACACACACCTCCTCAGCAGCAGAGTCACGCACACCATCCCCGCCGCTCACTCAGGTACACACACACACACACACACACACACACACACACACACACACACACACACACCTCCTCAGCAGCAGAGTCACACACACGATCCCCGCCGCTCACTCAGGTACACACACACACACACACACACACACACACACACACACACACCTCCTCAGCAGCAGAGTCACCCACACGATCCCCGCCGCTCACTCAGGTACACACACACACACACACACACACACACACACACACACCTCCTCAGCAGCAGAGTCACCCACACGATCCCCGCCGCTCACTCAGGTACACACACACACACACACACACACACACACACACACACACACACACACCTCCTCAGCAGCAGAGTCACCCACACGATCCCCGCCGCTCACTCAGGTACACACACACACACACACACACACACACACACACACACACCTCCTCAGCAGCAGAGTCACCCACACGATCCCCGCCGCTCACTCAGGTACACACACACACACACACACACACACACACACACACACACACCTCCTCAGCAGCAGAGTCACCCACACGATCCCCGCCGCTCACTCAGGTACACACACACACACACACACACACACACACACACACACACGCACACACACACACACACCTCCTCAGCAGCAGAGTCACCCACACGATCCCCGCCGCTCACTCAGGTACACACACACACACACACACACACACACACACACCTCCTCAGCAGCAGAGTCACCCACACGATCCCCGCCGCTCACTCAGGTACACACACACACACACACACACACACACACACACACACACACACACACACCTCCTCAGCAGCAGAGTCACCCACACGATCCCCGCCGCTCACTCAGGTACACACACACACACACACACACACACACACACACACACAGCAGTGATGCACGGGTCAATGTATAAACAACCCGCACAACGTTTTCAACTAACCCGCACGCAACTCGGACCGCAAAAAAAAATAAAGAAAATATTGTACCTGACCCGCGTTTGTTTAAAGTAGCGAGTAAATGCTCATCGCGTCATTGGGCCGTAGACGGAGGAACTAGGGGTGCGCATTTCTCTGAATGCTGTATGATATCGCCAGTGCTCTGTAATAAAGGCTTGATTTATTCATTTATTTCGTTTCATTTTCTTAACAATTAACGACGTGTGTCTCTCCCCCCGGACTTTCCCAACAACCCCCCCCCTATCTAAATAAAGATTTCCCACGTTCACCTCTGCAGACTGCTCGTGCGTCATCCTCGCGCAGTTATTCAGCCAATAAAGTGTAGACCTGTGTATTTCATAGAACATTGTGTCTAGTACTATATAAATTACAAAGGTTTAATTGGCATCTTTATTTGAAACGACCCGACCGACCGCGACCCGAATATCATTAAAAATATTTTTGGATAACTCGTAACCGCGGGTGACCGCTCATTTTGGATCAACCCGCGCATTACTGACACACACACACTCACCCACGGTTACCCACAGTTACGAGTCATCCAAAAATATTTTTAATGATATTCGGGTCGCGGTCGGTCGGGTCGTTTCAAATAAAGATGCCAATCACGTGTGTGTGTGTGTGTAGGCCCCTAACCCCAGTGTGCTGTGCTCCTGCAGGTGCAGTGTGTGTGTGTGTGTGTGTGTGTGTGTGTGTGTGTGTGTGTGTGTGTGTGTGTGTGTAGGCCCCTAACCCCAGTGTGCTGTGCTCCTGCAGGTGCAGTGTGTGTGTGTGTGTGTGTGTGTAGGCCCCTAACCCCAGTGTGCTGTGCTCCTGCAGGTGCAGTGTGTGTGTGTGTGTGTGTGTGTGTGTGTGTGTGTGTGTGTGTGTGTGTGTGTGTAGGCCCCTAACCCCAGTGTGCTGTGCTCCTGCAGGTGCAGTGTGTGTGTGTGTGTGTGTGTGTGTGTGTAGGCCCCTAACCCCAGTGTGTTGTGCTCCTGCAGGTGCAGTGACGTGTGTGTGTGTGTGTGTGTGTGTGTGTGTGTGTGTGTGTAGGCCCCTAACCCCAGTGTGTTGTGCTCCTGCAGGTGCAGTGTGTGTGTGTGTGTGTGTGTGTGTGTGTGTGTGTGTGTGTGTAGGGCCCCTAACCCCAGTGTGCTGTGCTCCTGCAGGTGCAGTGTGTGTGTGTGTGTGTGTGTGTGTGTGTGTGTGTGTGTGTGTGTAGGCCCCTAACCCCAGTGTGTTGTGCTCCTGCAGGTGCAGTGTGTGTGTGTGTGTGTGTGTGTGTGTGTGTGTGTGTGTAGGCCCCTAACCCCAGTGTGTTGTGCTCCTGCAGGTGCAGTGACGTGTGTGTGTGTGTGTGTGTGTGTGTGTGTGTGTGTGTGTGTGTAGGCCCCTAACCCCAGTGTGTTGTGCTCCTGCAGGTGCAGTGTGTGTGTGTGTGTGTGTGTGTGTGTGTGTGTGTGTGTAGGCCCCTAACCCCAGTGTGTTGTGCTCCTGCAGGTGCAGTGTGTGTGTGTGTGTGTGTGTGTGTGTGTGTGTGTGTGTGTGTAGGCCCCTAACCCCAGTGTGCTGTGCTCCTGCAGGTGCAGTGTGTGTGTGTGTGTGTGTGTGTGTGTGTGTGTGTGTGTGTGTGTGTGTGTGTGTGTGTGTGTGTGTAGGGCCCCTAACCCCAGTGTGTTGTGCTCCTGCAGGTGCAGTGTGTGTGTGTGTGTGTGTGTGTGTGTGTGTCTAGGCCCCTAACCCCAGTGTGTTGTGCTCCTGCAGGTGCAGTGTGTGTGTGTGTGTGTGTGTGTGTGTGTGTGTGTGTGTAGGCCCCTAACCCCAGTGTGCTGTGCTCCTGCAGGTGCAGTGTGTGTGTGTGTGTGTGTGTGTGTGTGTGTAGGCCCCTAACCCCAGTGTGCTGTGCTCCTGCAGGTGCAGTGTGTGTGTGTGTGTGTGTGTGTGTGTGTGTGTGTGTGTGTGTGTGTGTGTGTGTGTGTGTGTAGGCCCCTAACCCCAGTGTGTTGTGCTCCTGCAGGTGCAGTGTGTGTGTGTGTGTGTGTGTGTGTGTGTGTGTAGGCCCCTAACCCCAGTGTGTTGTGCTCCTGCAGGTGCAGTGTGTGTGTGTGTGTGTGTGTGTG